>NC_022021.1:21184178-21186068 GCF_000317375.1 Microtus ochrogaster
TTTCTTAAAATTATGTTTTTTAAATTTGCATGTGTGCTTGTGTGTGTGTGTGTGTGTGTGAGAGAGAGAGAGAGAGAGAGAGAGAGAGAGAGAGAGAGAGAGAGACAAGGAGGAATTTGATGGGAGGGGTGGGGAGTATCTGGGAGGAGATGAGGAAAGGAAAACTGTGATCAGTATATATTATATAAAATTATTTTCAATAATAAAAAAGAGAAAAGGAAGTCTGGATATGAAAACTGAGAAGGTAGCATTTGAATAAAGATGTGAAAAACTCAAAAAGCAAGATATTCTAGATGAATATCAGTGAAAGGAAGCTAAAATTAACCATCCATTGAAGGTAGCATCTGCTTATATCAGGAAAGTTATATAATAAAATAAAATTTATACATATTAAGTAATATGGCTTTTTATTATGGCCTATTTAACATTCACTCAATTTCTTCTGTGATTTTGTTTCTGGTGGTCCAAGGTGGCTTTGAACTGAAATTCTTCTTCCCCAGTCTCATAAGTAGTGGGATTAATGACATGCACCAGCACATCTGGTTATCCAATAAACTTTTATCGAACACAAAGTGAGCCAGCTATGGAAGCAGTTATGACAATAAATAAAGTTTTAACCTTACAAAACTTACAGTTAATAGACCAGAAGAAACAACACTGTATAGTATACTATAGTGGGAGTGGTACAGGGGAACACAGAGCGGACATCACAGGAGACAGAACTATAGAAGAAACATGACTAGAAGAAGTTAATCTTTCATTTCCATGACTAGATATCAGAACAAATTGCATGGAGAACAAAATAATATATGCTATACATGTATTTAATCCTCATAACATCTTGGTGAAGGAAAGTGAGATTAGCAAGCTATCCACAGGAGCAGGGGAGTACACTAGCTCAGTCAATATGGCTCCAGAGCACTCCTGGCATCTGTAATAACTCCAAAGTTGCATCTTGGTATAGGCCAGCGCAGCAGATCAATTCTAAAAGCATTTATCAGCATGGCATTGAATGTAGAAAGTCTTTTTGACTAACAATTAAATCCAGCCACGTGTATGAGTTTTTGACGTCGCCCTCACACCAACCATTAATATATAAAGACAGAAAGAAGAGCAACTTTTTGGAGTTCTTTCTTTTCCCATCTCCCGACAGTCTTCAGAAATAAAGAATTACTTTCTTGACAATTCAGTATTGTTTAGTGGATGACACAGACTTCAGCTCAGTTTCTACAAAGGAGGGTTTAAAATCTATATTTTCTGGAGTCTCGATTCTGTCTCCAGAGCTGTCTTCATACATGGATGGCCGCTTAGTTTGTGCTGCATCAGGCAACAGGGATATTTTACACAATGCAACAAGTTTCACGACTTATTTCAGTGTACCAATGAGTTTCCAGGTGGTGAATATTCCATATAGAAATGGCATCAATGATCTTGATAAAATGAGTAGAAGAAGTGAAGGCAGAAGGATCTGTGGGTGTGAGTGTAAGAGTAGATTACGGAAGCTCACAGAGCTTCATTTAAAAGACATCCAGGAACTGATGATTACCCTGTTACTATGTCCAATTCCTTGACTAAATAACTAGAATTCTATCTGGATATCCCACCAGTTCTTACTTGTTGAGGGAATAGTAATTTCTGGCAATGGTAAGCGACACAATTTCAACTGGAATACTTGTAAAGACATAAACATAAGAAGAGCAATTATACAAGAAAATGTAGAATAGCTGGTGAGGGAATTAGAATCCTATCATTTTAAAGATCATGGCTACTTTCCCAATAATATCCACAGCTGAAAGTCACTGAATGATCTAGCAAAAACTGTGTGTAGGGCTGGAGAGATGGCTCAGCGGTTAAGAGCATTGCCTGCTCTTCCAAAGGTCCTGAGTTCAA
>NC_022021.1:21186224-21186926 GCF_000317375.1 Microtus ochrogaster
TGTATTTATCTACTACATACGTGATCATTTTCAGGTGTGATGTACCCAACATTAGGTAACAGTGAAGATTTCTGAGTAAGTCTGAAGGCTAGATTCATTAAGACAGAATGCTCTCACAGTTTAACTGATGGGTTAGACAAAGACTGTTGGAGTAAAGTCAGATGCAGTTGTAAATACCCAGTACAAAAGGCAAAGTGATTTTACCAACTGCATTTAGGGTAATGCTACAATGATTAAAGATAAGGCTGGTCAGAATGAATATGGTGAATGTAGCACGCTTTCTAATTGGTCCTAATAATAAAAACCCAAATTAGAGGGTGAAAGCTGAAGATCAGAGAAGCAGAGCAGCCAGCCACTAGTTCTTATTTCCACCAAATTCTCAGACTGAATGAGTGATCCTGTCTCAAGGAATTCTCAAACTGAATGCCGTCTCTATGAAACCTAAGACTGAATCCTGAGCTCCTGTCTCCTCCCAACTTACATTCCTCTCCACCTCCTGTCTCCACTTTCCTAGTGCTGGGATTAAAGGTGTGAGCCACCACCACTGGCTCTGTTTCTCTTTTAGACTGATTCAATCTCCTGTAGCTCAGGGTGGCCTTGAATTTACAGAGGTCAGTTTACCTCTGTCTCCAGAGTCAGTGCACTGGGACTGAAGGTGTGCACCACCACTGCCTGGCCTCTATGTCAGAGCACTGGGATTGA
>NC_022021.1:21187051-21188047 GCF_000317375.1 Microtus ochrogaster
TGCCTGGCGTCTATAGTGAACAAGCCTGGCTAGCTCTGCACTCTGAGCTTCAGGCAAGATTTATTTGTTAAGGCGCAAACAACATCAACACAAAATTTGACAAAAATGGTGATTAAAGATTAATACTAAATTGCAATAGACTTCTAATGCTATTATCTAAGTATCAGCATCTCATGTAGCTAAAGGAATCATGATCAATTTTTTTCTTAATAAAGACAGCAAGGTTATGAAAGGAAAGTATTGACCCGGATTGTAGAGATGACAATACAAGAGTAGTGGCTACTAATTCTCAGGTTTATCTATAACTTAAATCTCCTGGTCCCCTTAAAGCAAACAGACATTTCCATATTATGTAAATAATGTAAAATTTTTAAAATCCAGTGAGTAAAAATGTGTCTCAGAGAATATGTAACTCCAATGTCTAAGTACTATTATTCTAGGCAAAACCTATACAAAACCTTTACAAAACCCAAATATACTAGATTGCCTCTGAGAGATAAAGAATTCATAAATTTATAATAGCAATTAAATAAAACTACAGACTAAACTTCCTAGATGACAATATGGTTCTCCTAATAACTGAAGGCTGGACGACGAGAACAATGTAATGTGCACTAGATTCATACTGTGGGGAACACATCAGTACCTAATGGAATGCATGCACACATTACTCTCCTGCTTTGAGAACAGAGTAACAACTGTAATATTGCTCTGCATCACTTAACATGCTATCATGTTTGCATTTCCATTATTGCTCACAGAATAACTGTAGCTTCTTTAGTAACTTCTATCTGAAGCAGTTTATCTTTTTAAAAATGATACTCAAAATGGGTTCAGTATGAATTTCAAAGTCAAACCAGCCACTGTATTCCAGTAGATATACATACACATACTTCTGCAGATACATTTTGATAAAATGTGGCTCTTGTGTGCAGAGAATACCATTTTGATAAAATGTGCTCTTGTGTGCAGAGAATACCATTTTGATAAAATGTG
>NC_022021.1:21188147-21202225 GCF_000317375.1 Microtus ochrogaster
GTGCAGAGAATACCATTTTGATAAAATGTGGCTCTTGTGTACAGAGAATACCATTTTGATAAAATGTGCTCTTGTGTGCAGAGAATACCATTTTGCCACCACAATTTGCATTGTTATAATGGGTTATTGATTGATTTTCAGTTTAAGGGACTAAGGTAGTATTCAGTAATGACACTGCTACCTGTTTATTGGAAGTGCATAAGGTTCACTCACCCCAAGCAATTTAGTCAATAACCAATTTTTATATTTCTATCTTCTTCGAAATTTCAAACCAATAATCACTGTTTTTTGTAATTATTTCAGTATCACTGTAACCCTTCCCATGGCAATCAATACGGGTGCGACCCATTAGCCAAAAATCTGCAGCACTGCAATGCGAACATATTAAAAATATTGATCTTGCAAAGCTACTGATGTTTTGATTGACTTTAATGTTTGTAAGCAGCAATAACAGAATTTCAATGACTGAAACAAACTTTTGATTAAAATTATAGATTTTTTTGGGTGGGGAGTTTGTGATTTTACTAGCTTAACACATATTATATGGCTTACTTGCCTGTCATAAATGAGTGCACTCTGAGACACTTATCCAGTTCCTTGTTTGTAAATATTTCAGCCCACTATAGTTCACACATCCTTAATCTACTCTGAAGTACTCTAAGGTTCTCATTCTATAGCATAACCAGGTGGATTTTTCAGAACTAAAATGGCAGGAATGGACAGCTTTAATCCTTTTACTACCATACAACCTTTGGGATGGTGTCTTATTCCTAGGTTCAATTTCCCAAATATAAAATGGAATCAGCCTTGGGAATCAATGAACATTTTTATTATATTCTGAGATTAATGGAGAGCAAAGATTATAACTTAAACATAATGAAGACTATATGGCCCAAAGATAAGCCTTTTAAAAAATTGTAGTTTAAGGTCAGGTGTAGTGATGCACACCTTTAATCCCAGCACTCAGGAGGCAAAGGCAGGTAGATCTCTCTGAGTTTGAGGCCAGCCTGTTCTACATAATGAGTTCCAGGATATATAGAATGACAGAAGACCCTGTTTCAAAAAAAAAAAACAAAAAACACGACAACCCCCTACAACATCACCATCACTCCCCCAGAAGTTCAGTGACTGCCTGGCTATGCTCCCATTCTATATATGATGAGCCTCGGCTCTCAGCGGGTACAGTGACAGTCAAAGTCACTCCTTCCTGAGACTTTTGCTAACTGCCGTTTCTAAAATTTTTGTAGCACCTTCTTAATCTACCTAAGCACCACTATCAACAACATATGCACACTTATTTTTTATTGATCTTCTTAAATTTAAGCTCTGTGCAACATGTCTTTTTATATACTCTTTGTTGAAAAATGCATGACATCTACAACAGTGAATTATAAGAAGCCTTCATAAATACATATTTTCAATGAATAACTGCAGGAAGGACTCAGTAACATAGAGTAGTTGGTATTCAGGTAGTAAAAAGAAAGGATTTGATTCTTGAAACTTTCAAGCATTATTTAATATTCTCTTTTTACCTCTGCTGGACTCAAATGTACTGTGTATGTTTTTGTCAAAGTTTATGGTTATTTTCAAGTTTAAGACTGTCAGTATTTGATTATTAATATTTACTTTATAATCCTTGTTTGCTCAATTTTCCCACCATATAATAATTGTTACATAGTCACTTTTAATTTTACTTAACAATATTTCATTTAAATAAAGAACAATATGTAAATAAAATCATACTTTTCTTGTTTTATTCTCTTCACGGTCATATAGTTCCTCAGTGGGTACCAACGTGCATCTTGCAAATGTTCCTCTTAAATTCTGTTTTCTCTCAGTAAGTAATCCAGCATTATGGAGGCAAGTTTCTTAGTCTTCCTCAAAGGCTATTATTACAAAACACCTCATGGAACCACTTGTGTTCTGCTGGATGTTAGAAAGTCTGCAGTTTACAGCTACCAGCTGAGTTATCCTAAAGTAAATGGTCCTTGATATACTGATTAGTAAAAGATCCTATATCTTAATACCAAGAAGAGTCCTAAGGAACAAATATCAATGATGATACAAATTATGAATGGCACATTAAAGGCTGCCAACAGGGTTAGCTTTTTTCTTATTTTAATGCGTTGCTAATGTGGGAAAAGTACTAAGAAAATTAAAGTATTCATCCCTCCTCCACATCACTGCTGGAAACAAGACAGCTGGCCCTGTTGGCATGCCTTTTGTGTACTTACTTCTGCAAAGAGGTGGTCAGAATTAGAGTCTGCCTACACACACTGTGGTGTAGAAAGTAAAACAGGAAAACGATGTTTAGATTTACAATCACAAAAAGTCTTGGGGAACTGATAAGAGGCAGAATGAAAGATAAACTATTTCAAAGAAATATTTATGGGATTAAATAGCCAGAAGATGTACTCAGTTTGCTGGAAAGGAGACTTTACACAAGTATAGGTGACCTAAGAAGATGCTTCATTCTAAGCACTAACCTTTGGCTATAGCCTCTCTTTAACATGGTCTAGTGGTTATAGTGTTCTGACCTCACATGCTCTTCATCGATTCCTGGAAGCCACCTTTAGTTTTATAAGCATGTACCTTCAGGTGGCTCAGCTTCCTAGCAGGCTCTATCTGATCACCCATTGACATCCCTGAAGTATATTAATGGCTATAGGGCTACAAAGCTGGCAAGCTTTAAATGAGCTATCAGATGCTATGTAAGCTGCAGGAGCAAGCTAAGCTACTCCTGTCACAGTACAATCTTTCTATACTGATACCACAAAATAGCTTCACGGAAAAAAATATATGTGGTAAGGAACATCTGCATGACAGATGATCAATAAAATATTAAAAACAATGATGAGTTTTAATATAATTTTAAAAGTTAACTTTTTAGTATACAAGTGCTGTGGGACAATGGTCTGTACCCTGTCACTTGTATTTTAAATAAATGCTGATTGACCAGTAGCTAGGCAGGAAGTATAGGTGGGATGACCAGGAAGGAAGTAGAGGCGGGGCAATGAGAATTCTGGGAAGAGGGAAGCTGCAGCCTACAGTCATCATCCAGACACAGAGGACACAAGATGTGACTGCCTCGCTGAAAAAGGTACCAAGCCATGTGGCTAACACAGACAAAAATTATGGATTAATACGAGTTATAAGAATTAATAAGAAGCCTGAGCTAATAGGCCAAGCACTTTATAATTAATGTAGACTTCTGTGTGTTTCTTTGGGACTAAACAGATGTGGGACCTGGTGGGACAGAAAACTCTTGTCAACATACAAGTTCAAAAAAGTTTCCTGATATAAACATTTTGCTGAACAATAAGACTTTCTGAAAAGGAAAATCTGCATATACAGGCAGAACAAGATCCCTGGGACTAGATGTGAGTTTATCTGCCAGTACTGGGCTTGGCTCTGCTCTCCACTGCTCACATGATCATCTCATTAGATGCTGAAAAAGCTTTTGACAAAATACAACATCCCTTCATGATAAAGGTCTTGGAGAGATCAGGGATACAAAGGAACATACCTAAACATAATTAAGGTAATATACAACAAACCAACAGCCAACATCAAACTAAATGGAGAGAAACTCCCAGTGATACCACTGAAATCAGGAACAAGGCAAGGTTGTCCACTCTCTCCATATCTATTCAATATAGTACTTGAGGTTCTAGCTAGAGCAATAAGACAACGAAAGGAGATCAAGGGGATATAAATCAGAAAAGAAGAATTCAAACTCTATTTGCTGATGATATGATTGTTTACATAAGTGACCCTAAACATTCTACCAAGGAACTTCTACAACTCACAAACACTTTCAGTAATGTACCCATATACAAGAATACTCCCCTCCCCGCAAATATCCATAGCCCACCTTTATACAGATAATAAATGGGCTGAGAAAGAAATCAGAGAAACATCACCCTTCACACAAGCCACAAATCACATAAAATATCTTGGAGTAACTCTAACCAAACAAGTGGAAGACCTGTATGACAAGAACTTCAAATCTTTGAAGAAAGAAATTGAAGAAGACACCAGAAAGTGGAAAGATCTCTTATGCTCTTGGGTAGGTAGAATTAACACAGTAAAAATGGCAATCTTGCCAAAAGTAATCAACAGATTCAATGCAATGCCTATAAAAATCCCAGCAAAATTCTTCACAGACCTAAAAAGAATGGTACTCAACTTCATATGGAAAAGCAAAAAAACCCCGGAGAACCAAAACAATCCTGTACAATAAAGGAACTTCTGGAGGCATCACTATCCCTGACTTCAAACTCTACTATAGAGCTACAGTACTGAAAACAGCCTGGTATGGCATAAAAACAGATGGGAGGACCAATGGAAACAAATCCACATACCTACGAACACCTAATTTTTTAAAAAGAAGCAAAAAAAAAACCCCATAAAATGATAAAAAGAAAGAATATTCAACAAATGGTGCTGGCATAACTGGATATCAACATGTAGAAGAATGTAAATAGATCCTTATCTATCGCCATGCACAAAACTTAAATGCAAATGGATCAAAGACCTCAACATAAAACCAACCACACTGAACATCATAAAAGAGAAAGTGGGAAGTATACTTGAACGCATTGGCACAAGAAACCATTTCCTAAAAATAACCCAGGTAGCACAGACACTGAAACAGTTAATAAATGGGACCTCCTGTGAAACTGAGAAGCTTCTGTAAAGCAAAGGACACCATCAACAAGACAAAATGGCAGTCTACAGAATGGGAGAAAATCTTCACCCACCCCACATTGGACAGAGGGCTTATCTCCAAAATATACAAAGAACTCAAGAAATTGGTCACTAAAAGAACAAATAATCCAATAAAAAATGTGGTACAGATCTAAACAGAGAACTCTCAACAAAGGAATCTAAGATGGCTGTATTAAGGAAATGCTCAACATCCTGAGTCATCAGAGAAATGCAAATCAAAATAACTCTGAGATTCCACCTTACACCTGTAAGAACGGTCAAGATCAGAAACACTGATAACAACTTATTCTGGAGATGATGTGGGGTAAAGGGAACACTCCTCCATCGCTGGTGGGAGTTCAAAGTAGTACAACTTCATTGGATATCAGTATGGCGATTTCTCAGAAAATTAGGAAACAACGTATCTCAAGACTCAACAATACCACTTTTGGGTATATACCCAGAAGATGCTCAATTATACCATGTGCACAACTATGTTCATAGCAGCACTGTTTGTTATAGCCAAAAACTGGAAATAACCTAAATGCCCCTAAATGAAAAATGGATAAGGGAAATGTGGTTCATGTACACAATGGCGTACTACATAGTGGAAAAAAATGACATGTTGAAATTTGCCGGCAAATGGATGGATCTAGAAAAAAATCATATGGAGTGAGGTAGCCCAGGCCCAGAAAGACAAATATAATATGTACTCACTCATAAGCAAAAGAAAAACTATAATAAATTCACAGATTCACGTCCAGATCCTCAGCAGTCTCTGGCTCTGGCTCACTTGCTCAGCAGTTGCTCCTCTGTTCCTGTAGAGTTTGCTGTCTCAGGTCTGCTCTGGCCCAGGTCCCTGGCTTAGTCCTGGTCTGCAAATGTCCCTGGACTGGATTGGCTCCCGCTCCCGTGAGCTTGTTTTCTCAGGCCCACTCTCGCCTAGGTAGCTCCTATTCTAGTTTTTACTTATTATTGTTATTGCTATTATTATTTAGATGACTATTTTCTAATTAGGGAGAGAAAAAAAAAGAGCATAGATTTGGGTGCATGTGGAGGTGTTGAAGATCTGGGACAAATTGGGGAAGGGAAAAAAGTGATCAGAATATATTATATGATAAAAAAATCTATTTTAATAAAAATTGGAGGTCTTGCTGCTGCCTTGGCTGAGGCCACTATGATGGTGGGGATGAGACTGTCTGGAGGGATAATACTCATAAGAACTTTGAGACTGAAGGGCCTGGAGCCAATGCTTACAGGGCAGTATTAGGCTTCTCTGGGAGGTCTTCCTGTTCGGAAGGTAACAGGATTTCTAGACTGTCTGCTCTGTCCAGTTGAAAGACATTTATGCTGCAATTCAAACTCAGGGCCACTAGAAGAACAGCTCTTCACCCCTAAGCCAGTCCTTTAAAGACCTTTCTCAAACTGACAGCAGGAAAGATACCAGCATCTTCTCCCCTGATTGTTGCTGCCATGGGAGTGGATCTGGGGCTGAAGCAGGATAGAAACAGTTATGAGAAGCCTGGAAAAGCCTGATACCTGTCCTGGGCCTGGAGCATTTTGACTGCTTAGTACCTGAGGGATGGTCTGCAGATTTCTAGGACTGGATTGCAGAGATGTGAAGATAAAGCTATGCCTAGCAAGTTCAACTGACTGTCCTGTTGTTGGGTCTGGAGGTGAGGATGAGGGTGTGAGGAGAGGAACAGCATGTGGCCCAAGACACATGTCTGACACTAGGTACTTCTTACTTTGTCCTAATGAGAGGCACCTGGCAGTATCCCATGTCTGTGCTCTGGGCATTCCTGCACAATGGACACCCACTACCACAGTCTGTAGTCTGTCTTTCCAGGTGCCAGAACCCACTGTCTGTGGCTTTTGGGGGACACTGACATATGCTCACCACCTTTTCTCATCAAGTACCCCCATTCTGGGCTTGCTTTGAGATGACACACGAGGAAGAGGTCAGACCAAGCCTTCATACACAGAGAACAATGTATTCTTTGGCTGAATTCCTAGAAGTCTGTACTAAATAGAGAAAAGAAGCTTTTAATGTTAAATATTACTTTTCCTTAAGTCAGAAAGAATTCAGATGAAGGAAAAGACCATTCAAATGTCAGAACTTGAATGCATACAATGTGAGTTAAATACATGCTGGTAGTACACTTGGCTTCACTCCAGCTACAAAATATTTTAGCTTCATGGGGTACTAATCATGGGCTAAAATCTTAAAGCATAAAACATATAAGCTAAAATCTTCTTGCATCTTAGAAAGTCCAAATATTTTAATTTCTCATGAAATTTACAAACTTCATAGATATTTTAATCATATAAACATTTTAAACAAAAGGGCTGGCAATTGTTGAGAAGCATATTGGAACAGGTCCTAATAGAGATTTGTTGATCTTTCAAAAATACACTAGCAAATCTAAAACATAGTTATTGAGAACTTGGAAGATACCTCCGTAATTTATAACTATTTTAAGATACATCAGAGCAGGGCCTGACATTTCCTGGTATCATGCTTCTAAATTGTAGGGTAAAGCACTTGTCCCGTTCAAATGAAGGAAAAATTTAGAAAAATAGTGTTTGTGTGTGTGTGTGTGTGTGTGTGTGCAAGTATATGTGTGAAGATGTCTTGTGCAGGTGTATAAAAAATCCTCAAATTCTAATTACTAGCTGCCCCTCCCTTACTCTTTGATTAAGCAAATATAGGTCAGAGTTTAGAGAATAACAGACCTCCAGTGAAAGCTAAACTAAACTAGAGAACTGTGAACTGCGTCCACTGTGAGCTAAGGTGAGGTGCTCTCTTATGCATATACATGCATATAGCCACTTCTCTGACTCTGCATGTAGATGAGTCTGCAAGTGCTTAACGTAAAGTATCATTTTTTCCCCACATATTGGCCTTAAAAATTTTGATGAGGATGTGTCCAGGAAAATACTTTGTGGATTCCTCAAAAACTTACATTTGGAAATATTATATGACAACAATTCCTTCTGAAGAAAACCAAATATAGTTTAAATAAAAACTTAAATATGAATATTTATGTAATCTATAACAATAAAACCAAGACAATCTAAATGCCTTCAGTTTAAGAATGCTGAATGTGGTATATTCAACACAAAAATAATGAACAACTGATACATGCTACAACATGGGAAAGCCTTGAGAATATGCTAGGGGAAAGAAGCCAGGCAGAAAAGCAAAGATGAGAAGCTTCCATGCCTATAAAATGTCACTATAGTACATGCGCAGGAGCAGAAAGTCAATTACTGCTCCCAAGGGCTGGGAACAAAAGAGAGAGGCTAGGAGTGACTGTAAAGGGCTCCGGGATGCCTTTAGGAGTTATAGAAAAAGTTCTGAAATTAAGTAGTGACAATGTTTGGACAATGTTTTGAATGCATTGGAGGTAGTTACAGTGGTATATTCTATGCTATGTAAATTTTGCTGTGATAAAAAAATCCCCAGAATGCTTTCTGATTTTATTATAATTTGGTAGAAGAAAGATATGAGTAAAACCAATTTTTCTGTTTTAAAAATTTGGTAAAATCATAGATACCCTTTCTAGAAATTCGTAACAGTTCAATTCAGTGTGTTGATCAGGCTGTACTCGTTGAAGTGGACAGTATCCAGTCATCTGGGTAGTTATCGGTATTCTCATAAGAATACATTTATCATTCTAGCCAAATAAGAGAAGAAAAGAATGAGGGCATAAATTTGCTTTTTCTATAATTTTCAAGTAATAAAGTAGATCTACTCAAGTTCAGTGGCTGACCTAATTATCAATACTTTAGAAAGCAAACAATAATTTACTGAATCAATACATATGAAGCACTTAGACCTGAGCCTGGCTAATCTATGAAAGGTGTAAGACTTAAACTTCAGAATCACAGTGAACTTCCTGGTAAAACATACAACCTAATAGCTTTCCAGTGGTCCAGTGAAGAGGGCCATCTGGGGAGCAACACGATACATTCTTTCATGTGCAAGAGACATGTGATGAAAAACCAGGCAGAGGCTGTCATTACCTTGGGGCCCAACTATTTTTGAATTTCAAGTTGATTGTAATTCTATTTTTAATTTTTTGGAGTAGGTCTCACGTTGTTGTCCTGGTTGACCTGGAACTCACTATGTAGATCAGTAATCAGATCTACATGGTGATACCTGGTTGACCTCCAGCTCACAGATATCATGTGCCTCTGCTTCTTAAGTGCTGGGACTAAAGGTGTGTATCATCACAACTGGCTCTCATAGAAATTCTTTTTATTATTATTCTTTTTAATTTTTTGGTTTTATTCAACAGGGTTGTTTCTCTGTTTAACAGCCCTGGCTCTCATGAAACTTGCTTTGTAGACCAGGGTGGCTTCGAACTCACAGCAATCCACTTGTCTCTGCCTTCCAAGTGCTGGGATTAAAGGCGTGTGCCACCATCGCCCGGAAGAAACTCTTAAATAAATTTCAAATAATCAAGTTTTCTCTTCTGGAAAACTTGCTGACTCTGGGCCTGCATTCCTGCATGCTGGCAATCAGCAGACATTTGAGTTAATACTCCCCACCATGAGACTGAGGCCCTAAACATTTGAGTTAATACTCCCCACCATGAGACTGAGGCCCTAGACATTTGAGTTAATACTCCCCACCATGAGACTGAGGCCCTAATTATGATTAATAGACAGAATTATAACTCAGAACCAAGTAGTAAGAGCTGAGACTAATCAGAAAATACTAATGGTATTTGTTAGTTTCCCTAACTGAGGGTTATCCACATGCTGTTCCCTCCTAAATTAGGATTACTAGGGTACAGATGGAAACAAAAGGGACTGTAGTATTCAGAGGTCACCTGTATAGACAGAAAAATCATGAAGGAGAACCTGTTTCCCACACTGCAGTTATTCAAAAATCATTACATTTTTTCTTTATGTGAGATAATAGTTCAATCAGTTTGACTTGTATGTTAAATAAAACAAATGACACACTTTATCTAGAATGTTTTTCTTAGTTTACACACATCATTTCTTACGCATATATTTTAACTCACTTTTGACCTGAACTAAAAAGCTAAGAAAAAAAAAAGTAGGTTACAGCATACCAAATACCCTCCCTCTGCTACCTCACACTTCCTGGTGCTAAAACATGCTCTGGCACCGAGATAAACGTCAGACACCGAGAGTGTGCACTCTGACTCGAGGAGCTTCAAGCACGCCCGGTGACTCTGGACAGGAGCGCGCAAGAAGCCCTCAGTCTGGCAGCTTCCTCTCTGCACATTTTCTGAAGAACTCCCCTGTATAAAGTTGGACAAATTTCTGAAATCTGACCTTTGAGAGAAGACAGAATAAAACAGGATAGTATTATGGTCCACTACTTTTTTTAAAGTTGCACCCACACTTTTCCTGTCTACTGCTGTACCTCACAATGACTAATCACCAAAAGTGATTTGTTGTAGTTTTCCTGTCTACTGCTGTACCTCACAATGACTAATCACCAAAAGTGATTTGTTGTAGTTTCATTTTCTAACAGTCAAACCTTCTACTGTCATACCAAGACACTTAATTCCTAGAGACACTAGGAATTTATCTCTTACAGGTGTTGATATGATTGCTAGGGAATTTATATTCATATTTTATATTTATCTTACTTTTATTTAGTTTACTCTGATTTATTTAATCTTTACTTTGCTCTGAAAGAGTCTGAAGCATACATAAATGAGCCCAGGTTAGACATCCAGTGCTGGCAAGTGAAGAAACAAAAACATCTCCCTAGAGTGATATAAAAGTTGACAAAATGGTCAACTACAACGACTCCAGCACTGGAGAAGTCAGACAACACACTGAGAAGTGCATGTTGATGGACATCTTCCAGATGCAGGTAAGGACAGCGACAATCTTGTGGGCGTACACGGCTTCCAGGGAAGACAGGCTGTGAAAGCCTGCAGGACTGCTGCTGTTCCAGAGACCGGATGGATGTGCAGGAGAAGGAAAGACTAGCAAGCAGAGCAAGCCTGGGTGGGAAGCTATGTAAAAGCCCCTGGTCCTGGCTGTCCGAGGATGTACAGAATCCAGTGGGAGAGGACACTGGCTGGACAGCTGAATGCTGGCATCATGGGCCAGAAAAGCACACTAGGAAGACAAGCTCAGGGTATACAGAAAAACATGGCTTCACTCACAGAGCCTTCTTGGCTTGAGTGAAATTGAGAAAAAACTCTAATCAGCATGCCAAACAAGCCAAGGACAATCTCTGGGAAATCAAAACAAACAAAGCAGAGGTGTCAGTGTGTGTACTGTGTTGGGGAGACAGATATTTAAGATTAAATTCAAGCAAGTGCCTAAAATCAAAATGAAATAAATAAAACCTGAGTAGATTATCTTCAAGGTAAGACAGTAAGGATTTAGTTACACTTTCCCTACCTACCTGGTAAGGAAGGTATAACCACATAAATAACCTGTAGACTCAATAACAAGACAACCAAGAAATCAAAAACTCATCAAAAGAATTATAGATGATTCATGAAAAATGGATGTACAATTAGTACCCAAGCTGTTATTGGCACAATAGAAGTCAAAAACTCCAATGGGATAACAATGTCCATCACTAGAATGGCTGTGGTAACAAGGTAGACTATACTAACTGCTGGCAAAGGAGCAGGGAAACTGGAACCTGTAGGCATTTTTATGTAAATGTACGGTGATACAGCTTACTATGAAAATGACTTGTAGCTTCTTAAAAAGCTGAACATAATTTAATCTGCTGTACATCCAAGAGAATTGGGAGCATATGCTGCACTGATTTGAATGTGAAAGTTCACAGCAGGAGGATGAGATGCTCAAATATCCTATAACTGCTGGATGGATAATAAAATGCAGAATACTTACAGTTGGGATCCTATTTAGTAACAAAAGGAAGATGATCATTCCATACTACAACACTGATGAAGCTCATGAACATTACTATAAGCAAAAGAAACTGAATACATCTTCTCTTTTCATGTATATAGTTGGGAAGATTTTTAAACGATTTGTTTTTATTTCTTGTGCAATGCTGGCTTGCCTGCATGTATGTCTGTGTGAGGATACCAGATTCCCAGAACTGAAGGCACAAAGAGTTGTGAGCTGCCATGTGGGTGCTGGGAACTGAACTGAGGTCCTCTGGAAGAGCAGCCAGTACTCTTAACAGCTGACCCAGGTCTCCAGCCCCTGCGTGGGTGTGGTGTTCTACAAAAGGAAGACCGATGAAGAGGGTAGCTTGGTGAGGGTTGCAGGAATGAGCAAGATTAACACAACTGAGGACTCTACAACTTTTGGAGTGAGGGAAATATTCTAAAATTGGAATATGACAGTGACTCTGAAAGTATAATTTACTAAAATCAATGAATTATACACTTAGAATTGGTATATTTTATATATGTTAATACACGTCATTATTGATGCACGTAACACAATAAAAGTTTTCAGAAATGTTGAAAGTTTTGAAGAAGTCAGAAAGTAGGTAAGACGGGAAAGGATGGGTGTAATCATCACCATTCAGTTGCTGCAGAGGGGATGCGAATTTAGCTCTGTGTTTCCAGATGTAGAGCTCGGAGAGGAAGGCATCTGTACATCAAGTTCCCAGATGGGCAAAGGACCTGGCATCTTTGAACAGAATGGAGCCTGGCTCTCACAGTGGACATTCCAAATGAAATCTAATTCAGAAAGGACTTAGGCTGGTTGGGTTATGCTTTTATGGAGCAAAGTTTGGGTATTGCATTGTAGGATTTTCATTGCCCGTAATATAAAAAGAAACGGTTGTTTAGGTTAGTATTAAATTCTGAGAAGCATTTCTCCTAATACAGAACCCCATAAAAGAATGAGTTGTGGGCAACTTTCTTTGAAGTTACATGTACACAGCAATGGATGACGAGTGTGTTCCAGGGTGCAGAGATAGTGATTCCTTAGCTCCAAGGGTGACCCGTGGGGCCAAGGTCAACTGGAACCCCCGTGGCAGTGGTCTCAGGCTTCAGCAACCCCTTCCTGTCTGTGTCTGACTGCTGCTGGACAAATGCACTTTGTGCTATAAAAACAACAGCACTGTGAATAAAAGGTACCTTAAAACAGCTGGAATGAGGAATTTATATAACACAAATAATCTAAAAAGAAGCCTATCAACCTGAATTCAAGACAGAAAACTGTGTCTATAAGGGACTGGACGGCATCGGGCTGTTTGATACCTGGCTTCATTTATCCCACAGCACTATACAGACAAAGCATTCTTTTCTCTTTTAGATCATATTTATATCAACAAATTGAAGTTATTTACTAATGAGATCAGCTTATTCATCACTTTGCCAAGTCCGGACAAAGCTGCTAGCCACACTACCCATGAATGTTCTCCAATGCCTCAGAGCTCTGAGAGGCCCATGGAGTCCAGTGTCTAAAACTGCATCTTGCTGTTCTAAGTGCCCTGCACCCACAGTATAAACCATGTTACATAATATAAACTATGCAACGCATGTGTGTGATTTATGAGTCACTGACCTGGGACTGTCATCCATCATATCAGACTCTAGAATTTAAACTCTCCCTTCCTCATTTGAAGTTAATGCGTACTGCTGGAGACTTAAGATGCTTCCGATCACAAGCTTCACAGAACATGGAATTCCAGGTAGTTTTGCCAGTCCTGAAGTCTGCCAGTAAAGGCTATAGCTTACAGCTCCATATATCCTCTTGGTCACCTGCAACTTGGACTCAGGAGAATATTCCTATATTTCTCCACCAACTATGGCATTGAAGATGCAGCTTTGGAAAGCATATAATCCACTCTTTATGGTTTTCCACCCCATTAGTTATGTCACCACACCAGATTCACACCCACTATAGGAAGAAAAATCATCTTACATATTAATTTCCCATATGGCACATCATATTCCTGTACTAAGAGTTCTTGTTGCAATAAAAGGTTAGGCTCTTGCCTATATAACTCCAGAAGTCCATTTAACTATAAAGTTCTGCTCCTTCCATAATGAAATTTGACTGCCCATAAAAGTGAACCAAGAAAATTTTACTTATATGGATACTACAATCACTTTTGTTTATTCTAAAAATGAAAGAAATCTATAAATAGTCCTGTAATTGTAAAATGTAATTACAGGTACAGGTCTAAACTCCTAAGAGTTTACAGAGGAGTGCTCATATGAGGCTAGTAAATGCAAGTGTACAACGTTATCACGTATGAACAGAATTTGAAAACTATGCTAATGTTTTAGAAAATGTGCCCTTAGGTTATTAATTTCAAATTTGTCACAACTACAGACTATTCTTTGGCAATGCCCAGACATGCTGTTCCCTTTGGCCATGACATGTGTTACTGTAGTTGTACACTGTTCCCTTTGGCCATG
>NC_022021.1:21202565-21217766 GCF_000317375.1 Microtus ochrogaster
TACACTGTTCCCTTTGGCCATGACATGTGTTACTGTAGTTGTACACTGTTCCCTTTGGCCATGGCATGTGTTACTGTAGTCGTACACTGTTCCCTTTGCACTCTATAGTGAGGAGCGGAGCACCACAACTTAGCACTGCCAGGGAGTGTTTACCTTGGTTCTCCAAAGGTTAAGAAGCTGATTATAGCTAAAATCAGCTTTGCCTGGGGCTTCAGGGGCTCTGTGTAATCAAATTAGACAAGCAGGGCACAGTGTCACCTAACACAAACCAGTGCCACTTTCTTCTCTGCTCGACCCCTCCTCCCCATCTCATTTATTATGGAAACAACTCATGCTTTATGCTTTTAACAGGTAATTTAAAAAGACTGCCTTATAGGGAATTTGGCATGCAATTTCCTAAGATGTCTACCTGTTTAAAAGTAACAAAAGCATAATAAGAAAAATTTAAAAACAAATTTTTTTCAAATAAATTTTTGAGGGAAGAGAACATATATGCTATTTTAAAAAATAAGATCACTTTATTTAAAAACATACCTTGCAAACAAACAAATAAAAAACATTGCCACTCAAACTTAAGTGCCTGCCCCAATGCACTCTACACATTCCAATAAACTATACAGTAGAAGCCACATCTTGCTGAAAAGAAGTCTTTATGTAGAGACACTAGAATATTTTAAAGTATTTTTACAAAAGTCAGGTGACAACACGATCTAGTGTAAATATTATGAAGTCTTTCTAGTTTTAAAGAGACTTTACTCTGTAGACAACTGAACACATTTATCTGTTTTTGAGAACTCATAAACACACCAGATAATACATTGACACGTTTAAGGGTCCCCAGGAAGTTATGGCTCTGCTGAGTTTTCCCTCTCTACTCTGAAGCCGCATAAGCCAACTACATAATGGACATATTCAAGAAGGGGGTGCATTGATAGGGTTAGAAGAAACACAGCTCCTTCACACATACTTAAGTGAAGTAGGGCATATTAGTCAGGTATAAATCTTGCTACCTATGAGACTAAAGGAAACAGATAGCTTAGACATTGAAAACTGTTAGAAATAGGCAATGGCAAAATTAAATAAAAACTAAAACTTAGTTCAACAAAATTTAAAATATTGTTAAAATAATAGGTAACATTTATTGTGTCTTCACTGTTCCTATATTTGACTTTGAACTTCAGTTCAGATTATACATATTTATTACTTTTCTTAAAATACAGAAGCAAGAAATGAATGCAAAAATGAGTGATCAAGAGAAAATAATTTTTGCTAATGATTTATTCTGAGGAAGAAAAGCAAAACATGTTATTTCAAATTTCTTAAGTCATAAAGAGTCCCTGGAGAAGTCCAATATTGCTATTTGCTCAGGAAGACAGTTCTGCTAATCCAGCAGTACTCAACAAGTTCACATGCACTTAGCTTTTCTTGCCATAGCTATATATCACATTTCTGTGCTGCAAGCTGTGTAAAAGAAAATCAATATGCCGGGTTTAACAAAAGGACAAGAAACATGATGCTCTCCTATATTTTCAATGAAACTCAAATGACTCTGCTGTTCATACTCAGCACAGTTTATGACAGAGAAATGTACCCTTCAATGGGAAAAACTACAATAGAATGAATTATATAAATTCAGAACTGAAGCTCTGCCTTATTCCATAATGGAATTTATTTAGAAGCATGATAGTCTCATTTCTTGTGCATAGTATATTCAGCCATATACATTATAGCTCGTACTTCTCTTAATGAAGTATTAAATATACTTTTTAGGTCAGTATAAATGTATACTACTTATGATAATATTTTGAGATACATACTTAATTTAGGTTTTAAAGACTTTATACTTTTTTTACAAGTGAAATTTATGATACAGCACTGAAAAAAACCCATAGAAGATCTTGAGCTATAGCTGCAGCTCATCTACTGCACATTTTGACATATTCTCTTATTGGTGCACATACGTGCTTATATGCAGAGTGAAGTAGGAGTGGTCATGACCAATAGATCAGCACAGAGTCTTCTTAGCTCAGTGATGTGGAACCAAGTACAGCCAAACAAGCAGAAACTTGGACTTCAGCCACGGGACTCGGAACTCTGGTCATAGTGGCTCCCTAACCCACAACCCTTTTCTGAGTAAAAAGAAAATTGGCTTTGGAATTGTTAAAAGGGACAGAAAATAAGAAAGCAAAGAAAGCTCAGAGAAATAGATGCACGCCTTTGACATTGCTTTGGTAAGAATATGTGAATGGATTAACAATGTACAGCACTGAAGACGGACTGCTACAGAACAGTAGCTTACCACTACTGTGCCATTTCTAAGACAAATTTAATTCATAGATTAATGGTGCCTTAAAAAGAGGATAGCAATATGTTCCCAATCAGAAACTAACACTGGAATGATTTTTATGTATTGGGAGATGTTAATATTACTAGAAATAATCATTTTAGTGACATTCATAATCTTACTTCAAAACAGACTGTAGTTACAATATTGCTAAGACCACATCAGTGAAATGAAACTTGTCTGTTATTCAAAAAAAATCCAGGATAATATCACTTGGAAAATAACTCCAGAGTATAAAAGTCATAATTTAATTGCATATTGGCATAAACCCTTGTAAGATGCTGTCTCAAAAAATGAAATGGCTGGCTTCTGAGGAAGCATACCCTAGCTGACCTCTAGCTTTACAAACATGTACATACATACACATGCATACCTGTATACACACAGCACAAAAAGGTTCAAATACACTAGCAGTCATATATAATCTTTGGTTAATTGTAAGGCCTTAATATAGTCTTGGGGAATTGGAAACAACACTGCTAACGGCAAAGAAGGGATCTGCCCTGTTTACTTGGGGAATCCTACATTACTGAGAAAGGACCTAAGTGTATAAATGAATTTAGGTTAAGTGATAGTTCATATAAATTTAACACATTGTAGCTTTTCCTACCTTTATAATGGCTCTTGGTAGCATCTCCCCATACACAGGAAGTCATCCATTGATGAGATCTCCCTATTTCTTTATTCCCAATGAATCAAATCACTGTCTTGCTTTGTATGTAGACTAGTGCGTGAGAATTGTCTGTATTCTGTCAATCATGTTTCAAATAAACGCTGATTGGCAGGCAGGAAGTATAGGTGGGAAAAATAGACAAAAAATAGAAATGATGTAATGAGAATAGGAAAATTCTAGGAAGGAGGAAGTTGATTCCTCCCACTCCTGCCCAGATCACCGAAGCAGCAGGATGTGATCTGCCCCACTGAAAAAGGTACTGAGCCACATGGATCAGAAAAATGGGTTAATCAAGATGTGAGAGTTAGCCAGTGAGAGGCTAGAACTAATGGGCCAATCAGTTTATAATTTATGGAGACCTATGTGTGATTTTCTTTGGGGCTAAACAGTTGTGGAGTACTGGGTGGGACAAAAACCCCAACAACAAGCAGGCCCCCCTTCATGATACAGTAGACTACTTACTGATTTGTTGTTGAGACAACACTGCTCATCTTTGGCTGTCTTCTTTAGATGCCTATCAATGGGTCTCTCCTGTGTCATTTCTTTAAAGCCAACAGGCCAGGGCCTTCCTTTTCTTCTGCAAGTACTATTCCATTTCTGCAACACTATCCTCTCTTCATACCTGCCCACACAGGAGATTTCTCAAAAGTTTATGTGCCTTAAAATAACAAGATAAATTTAAAGATCTTTCCCAAATTAACCTATATTTCTACCTCAGCTCTTGTCCTTAGTCAAAATAAAGTAGCAGTTACAAACTGACATATTTGATCTACATGAATTCTTTGGCTATAGAGTGCTGATTTAATGGTGTGCAAATAAAGAAAGGCAAGAAAAAAATAATCCAGAGCTATAAACAACCATGAAAACAATCCACATGCTTATCTAATACTTAAAATGATAAGGGATTCAGAGTCACCTGTTGACCAAAGGCACATGTTAGTCATTTCCACCATTCTGTATGCCTCTCAATGTGTTGTCATCATGCCTTTCACTTAGTATTGTCTCACAAAATGATTGCGGAGAACTGTCAGTTATGAAACTGTCTGCAGACAAAATTTCTACTACTTTGAACAAAAATAGTCTTTTTTCAAGTTTTGAACCTTCTGTGTGTGATTCCTGCACCCTCTCCTTGTACAGCTCTCCCTCTCCTGCCTGTTAAGAGGCTCCGTGAAAAGGCTGTCTTGTTCCCGGGCTGCTGCTCCTTGTAGTATGTTTTCTACGTAAAATCAATCATTTAAAAATGTTCATTACTATTTATCATTGAAAACTGAAATTTTAAAATCTTTTCCCCCCATCTATTGTTCCCCCTTTTTATGTAAGAAAATATTTTGGTTTCTGAAAATTCATATGAAGTCTCACTCTGAAACAAAACATGCTCTTTCTCTCATTTTCCTCATGTTTGCTTTTCTGGGCACTTTAACTTGGTTGTTTTATTTACCAGTCTTCATCAATAAAAGATACCTGTAGCATTTTGTTGCATTCCTTAATCTACTGAGGTCACCATGACTTCCCCTTCTCCTTTTCAAATCCCTCTGACACCCATTTAAGAAGTCTTGTTTTGTAAAACAATGAAATGAATGACTAGACTGAAGTCAATAGCTACATGTCATTCCTATCACTTAATAATCAACTTTTTGTTCACATCTTTTAAGAAATATACAATGTGGAACTGAAAGAGATATATATCAAAGATTCTTTGCTCTAACAGATCCCTTATTGAGGCATTGAAAAGTAGGCTGGGCTATCGTGAAAGGTGATGCTTCTCTGATTTCCCTCTCTGCTTCTTTATTCTTAGTGTATAGGAAGGCAACTGATTTTTTGGAGTTGATCTTGTATCCTGCCACATTTGATCGGGAGAGGGGGAGGGAAATGGGAGGCAGTGGCGGGGAGGAGGCAGAAATCCTTAATAAATAAATAAATTAAAAAAAAAAAAGAAAAGTAGGCTGGGATGTTGCTCAGTGATAGCAACAGGCGCTGGTTTAAGTACCAGCACCAAGAAAAGAAGATGGAAAATAGTCAAAAAAAAAGGGGGGGGGAAGCTTGCTTCTTTATAATGTAGCCCATTGTGTTTCTGAAAACAATTCCATCACTATATTGAGCCCATTTAATTTCCATAATGTACAATCGAAGTCTCTGTTGTCATATCCATTTGGAACTTCATGCCTGATTGGAGTTAGGAAGAACTAAATCATTAAGTACCTTTTTGAGTTCTTTCGGAAGCTGAACTTTTAGATGTGCAGACCATCTCACAGATATCAAGAGATGTTTTCTCCCAATGGTATCAAATATCTACCATCAAATGTACTGGGGAATTCAAGGAAAATAAATTTAAGAATTTAAGTGGACCATTAAAATAAAACAAAACAAAAAGATTGACTTCAACTGACAAGAACCACACATGAATAACTTCATCTTCAGAGAGAGAGAGAGAGAGACAGAGAGAGAGAGAGACAGAGAGAGAGACAGAGAGACAGAGAGAGACAGAGAGAGAGAGAGACAGAGAGAGAGAGAGACAGAGAGAGAGAGAGACAGAGAGAGAGACAGAGAGAGAGACAGAGAGAGAGACAGAGAGACAGAGAGATCAATAGTTAATGTAAGTTTTATAACTATTCAAATTGCTGAGAACAATTTTCCATCGATTGCTGAGACCAGAATGGGTTATCTGTAGCACCTCTTATCTCCAGGCTCAGGGAACACACTAGACAGGGAAGGAAAGCATGGAACAGCTGAAGGACAACTAGGCGTGCTGGGAAATGCTGCCTTTGGCACATAGCATGACCATTACACCGTGAACTCAACTGCAGTTATGATTACCTGAAAAAGACCAAGTCAGAAAGAAGACGGAACATTTCAACAGGCTACACTAAAAGGACTCAGTGGGTCATTAACAACGCTTAAAAATGAAGGGGTGAGGGTGAGTGCGTGAGGTGGAGGCGGCAGGGAGGATTTCCTGAGGGGAGTATGAAGGTGAGTTGAGGTTCATATAATTGTTTACAAGCCATGAAGTTGCCAATGAATAAATAACACAATTCTATTGTTTAAAAAACATATAAAAATACAGTGTATAATATTATAATTCCAACCTGAAAAGTCTGATCATGAGCTTTTATTTCTTTTTCTAAGAAAAGCATGCACTTCCAAGTATTATTACATCTTAGGTACTTATCTATATTTTGGATTTTCTCATTTTCCTTCAGGATTCATGGGGCAAATACCACACCCATCACGTTGCTGCATGATGTCTAAATAGGTAGAACGTATACACACAATCTTACATACATGTATATATTTTATTTTATTTTTTTTGAAACAAACATAGTAAGAAACATTATATTTAATGTCAACAAACACCAAAGCCTTGTAGTAAAAGGCATAATTCTGGAAGGAGTAAAGAATAAATGGCAAATTCTAAAAGTCATCAAATGTACTAATTCTCTGGACTGGCTTATTTAAGAAGTAGTTTTAATACGGTAGTTTGGGAACTGTACGAGAAGAACATCTTTAGGCAGCTCTGGAAGATGAGTGGCTGTGAGGGTGAAGTGGCTGTTACAGTAAGAGCTGCAAACAGGAAGTGCCCTAGGCTTTGAAGTTAGTTCAGCTTTGATGTTGGACTCTCACAGCTACTCTATGATAGGGTGGAGGAGGGAAAATAAGACTTTCCAATTCTGTCCTTGGTCCTTTTACTCAATAAATCTTAGCATGTAAAAAAGACTAGTGTTTCTATGAATTTTAAGTATAGCATGGGCCTGCCCTCCATTTTTAAAAAGCATCAATTATTGATGCAATAGCCAATGCTCTTTATTCATTTGAGTATTTGTATATGCATAAAACTATCAGAGTATATGAATCAATTAGAAGGAATAAACATTAATGATGAATTTGTTTTCTTACTATGTCAAGGATTACTCATTAAAAAACTGGGTGTGTTTTCTAATTTAAGAAACTTACAAAATCCACGAGCTTTTGGTAGGGAATCAAAACTTCCAAAAAGCGATAGACTTCATGAAATCCACAAGTCTAGAAAAGCTGCCTTGTATTAGAAACAAAAGACAACACTACCAAGAATACATGCGAATTAATAAATCATTACCAAGAGAAAGGATTAAGAATGTCTTGTAAGTTCTATACTGAAAGAAAATGAGAAGGAACTTCCTGTTTAGGTAAGGCACTGTTGGCTTCTCTAGCTCCTCTCACTGTCCACACGTACATGTACTGTCCTGTAAGCATAAACTGTCAGCACTATCAAAATACTCAGCATATTTTTTTTTTTGTATTTTTCGAGACAGGTTTTCTCCGTAGCTTTTTTTGGTTCCTGTCCTGGAACTAGCTTTTATAGACCAGGCTGGGGGGTGGTGGCACACGCCTTTAATCCCAGCACTCAGGAGGCAGAGGCAGGCGGATCTCTGTGAGTTCGAGGTCAGTATATTTTTGAAAGTTACAAATTTTACTTTATTTCAAATATTTGCTGTATTTGCAAATGCATTATAATTATGTTTCTATATTTTATTTTTTGAAGTTGTAACTACACCATTTGCCTCTTGCCTTGCATTTTCTTTAACTGGTGATCTATCTATCTATCTATCTATCTATCTATCTATCTATCTATCTATCTATCTATCTATCTATCTGAATATGTATCATATATAATATGTATGCCTGACTCCTACTCTCCTCCTCCTCTTCCTTTTTTTAATGTAGCTCTGTAAATATCATCAGGATCTTATGCAAGCTAGGCAAGTGCTCTACCACTGAGCTACACTCCTGGGGCTCTAACATTTTCCTTACATCAACTTACTTTCTTTATTTGCTTAATTCTAAGTGAAATAAAACAAACTTAATCTTCTTTTGTATGCTATATGTATCTTTTTCTAATACAAGTCACATTGAAAATAACAATTCAAACAAACTACAATTCATTCACAAACTACCCAAGGTTAGTTAAAATTTGGAGAGCACTCTGCTCAAGGGGAGAGGCAGTTACTTCAATACAAGGCTATTTCTTTTACTGAAATGAGAACTAATGCACCTAGAATATTCAAATGTCCACACGCCCAGAGAAGCAGGATAACTAAAGGAAAACATTATTTTATTTGGAGTTGTATGGCTTGATGATAGTCACCTTGAATGTTTGTTTAGTTATCGAGACTTGTCCCTGCTTACTTTATAGACAGCAAAGAATGAATAGTTAAAAAAACAAAAACTTTAAAGTAAAATACAGAGGACACTCAAGACTAACGTAGTAATCCAAAAGTTAAAAAGAGAAATGTTTCCTTCTGAATCTTTATCAGCAGAGTGAAGCAGTTGCCTGTTGCTTCAAAAGAAAAAGGATTCTAGGTTTTCTTGATAGAAATTAAAGAAACTGTCACACAGGCATGGCTTTGATGGGAAAGGAAAAGAACAACAGAAGTTCTATGGCAGAGATGAGGAAGAGACAAAGCGAGATACTGAAGAGGGACAGCAGCGGTGCAGGAAAGCAGAAGTGATGCTCTGCTAAATCCGTGAGTGCATTAGAGCTGGCTGCAAACATAAACAAAGTCACTGGTAAGCAATTAAATCTGAAGAAGTAGCTTATAAAAGCGGAATATTTATCATGAACAAATCACTTATACAACACCTGATTTAATAGCTGGAGTTTAAATTTTGTTCTTATAATGCCCATTAAATGGTAACAATGCATCAAATTTTATAACGAAGCAAAATGGCAATCCCAATGTATTGTAAGTAGTGTAGGACAAGAACATTAAAGCAAATCAGAGTATACTCTTTCAGCTACAGTGAAGGATTGAAAATCTGCAGGCACTTGTAACAAGGACTTTAAGATGAATTTGCCATTCCCAAAGTCATCTCACTAGGCAGGAAAGAGGAACTTGGCATGTGACCAATAAATTACAAGAGAGCAACACCTTGGGGTTAGAGGGCACTGATGACTTCAACAAATCTCCCCAGCTCAGGCAACAGATTAAGCTGCGGGATAGGACGCCCTACAACCTTAACCTGTTAATACCACTAAATTCTTAAGAGTGACCTCTAGTCTGCTCTCCCATATTAGCTGTTAGTTACACTAATTACAGCTTAGCTGGTATTGTTGGTACCAGTTTTCCCCACCCCCAAAGACATGCAGAGAAAGGTTATCTCTAATAGCTTCAAATAACTTCAGCAAGTTCTGCTGTGCGCATTAGGAGCACTTACCTCCAGCTTTGAAAGAGTCTTTTATAGACATCAAAGGACAGACACTAAAAGCAATGTGTGTTTGTGAATTCTATAAAGCATTTCATAAAGGAAGCTTGTAAAAGTATGAACAGAAACTTCTGTGACTAGATCTTTAGAATGATTTGTAAAAATCTAATATATCATACCTTTTATGCTTATGTTCAACAAAAGGGACTTGTGATTTTGTCCAGAGGGAGCTTGTTTTACTTTAAATTTGTGAGCTAAGTAATCTATCCAAAATTTATGATATTGAGAAATGATAATGAAATTTCCACCACTATTTTAAAAAAATTATTTAAAGCCCAACATTTTTATTAATGTTAACCTGATATTGTAAGAGTGGAGCATAGGATTCCAAAGCCCACAAAGATTCAAATACCATCTGTGATGCTGCAGGAAATTTTTAACAAGGCACTAAATCAGAACAGAAACACACCACAGAGATTTACAGCCAGAGAGGCATGACTGAATTATCAGGATTAATATGAATAGCTTTACACACAGGAACTGCAGGTTCTTAATGGTAGCGTGGTTTTACTTTGAATGAAATCTACAAATTTCCCACTAACTCTTAAAAATAAGTTATTAGCATCTAAAAATATAAAACTATAAAAACATAAAAAGTAGAAAGTTGGAGCCAAAAGGTAAGCTATGATTAGCATAATATTGTTATGAGGCTTCTGACTGTGAGAACCAGTAGGAGATCTCTGACTCTTGTGCCTACTCTTGGCACGCTGCTCCTCTGGTGAGATGTGCCATGTCCCCTTTGATATGAAAGTTTTTGCTTCATCTTATATTTTATTTTGTCATGTTTGGTTGTTATCTCTTAGGAGCCTGTTCTTTTCTAATGAGAAACAAAAAGGGAGTGAATGCAAAGAGGAGAAGATGAGGGGAGGACTGGAAGGATTAGAGGAAGGGAAAATACTATAATCAGGATATATTGAATAAAAAAAGACGATTTTCAGTTAAAAAAAGAGAAAAAAGAAAGGTAAGCTAAGGATGCTTGAGGTAAATAGAGTAATGAAAACCTGATTTTATAAAATCGATGTATTAAGTAATGATGTCTAACATCAAAAGAAGAAACTGTTTTTACAAAAATGGATTTTAAAGTCAAATCCAGTGTTCCTATAAGATGTTTACTAGCAAAAGTCTGATCTAGGTGAGACACTGGGAAATGAAGAATCACAAGCGTCAACCAGCCATCCACACTCAGCACTCCCAGTTTGCCCTGAGTGAATCTCACACATTGGACACTGAGTTCTTTGCCAGTGTTAGAGTTTGGTTTTACTTTGTTCAGATTGTCACTGTGCCCTGGTTCTTCATCTTGGAGCAAGAAACTATGAGACTTATGAGGTAGGCTCATCTTTCTGAGTTGGAGGCCATTCTGGTCTACACAGCAAGTTTCAGGACAGACTTACATAATGAGACCCTGTTTTGAACTCCCACCCACCCCCAAAAGATGTATTTATGAATGAGATTTAGGAACTATTTTTAGTAAAGCGTAGAAACAAATAAAATTAAAAATACACAGAACTTGAAAACTCCAAAGTATTTTTCAAATATATCATTACATTCTTTCATTGTTTACTACATGACAGATACCAATGAAAGTAAGATCAGGAGAGAGAATCACCATGGGGAATGTATATATAATAAATCAGTTGACTGCTATGCACAAGGTCCAGTGTTTGATCAACAGTACCATAAAGGGGAAAAAAACAATAATGAGGAAGAAATACCTGAAAATCCTGAAATATCTGTGATTCACCTTTGAAATATTGAATTCGTTATTTTAGCAGATAAAGCAAGGTCAGTACTAATAAGCTATCTCTATGTGCTTTCAGGTCAACTCTGTTGCCATAGAAGAACGCTCTTGTATACTGTGAAGATTTGTCACTTGTATTAGTTTAATACAACACTGACTGGCCAGTAACCAGGCAGGAAGTATAGGAGGGACAACCAGATTAAGTGGATTCTGGGAAGGAAAAAGGCAGAGATGCAGTCACCAGCCAGACACAGAGGAAGCAAGATGAGAGAATGCCTTACTTTCTCTCTGAACAAAGGTACCAAGCCATATGGCTAAACATAGACAAGAATTATGGGTTAATTTAACTTGTTAGAGCTACTTAATAATAAGCCCAAACTAATAGACCAAACAATTTATAATTGATATAAGCCTCTGTGTATTTCTTTGGGACTGAATGGTTGAGGGACCAGGCAGGACAGAAAGTTCCATCTACACTCTGGCCTAGAGGAGAGATGGCACTGAATTGCTTTGGGATATGGTTAGGTAAATGAATACATCATTTTTTGAAGGCAGCGAGGGAATACTACTACAAGCCATATGGAAGGCTTGCAGAGCAGTCTCTCCATGCTGTCTTCTATTCTGGTTTGCTGTCTGTCTCTCCTCTTAGTCTTCCTCTTACCTCCTGGTGATGACAAGTTTTCCAAATGGTCACATGCCTTTCACTGGCTCCTGGTTGATTTCTCTGTAGAGCTAGCTCGTACAGTCCTCTAAAACCCACCATTTGGGAGTTCTCCTCAACCTCTGGATTCCTTTCTTACTCAGTATGTGCACTCCCTGTCTATTTCTCAATTTTTTTTTTGTCCTTTAGATATTGCTGAAGATCAAGCACACAGGGGCAATGTTGATGTCTATAAGAATATGAGGAAGGTCCTCCCACAGGCAGGGAATCTGGACTGCTCTTCATTCTCGAGAGGGAGGGGGAATGAAGTGGGGGGGGAGGGGGAGAGAGGGGGGGGAGTAGGGGAGGGGGCGATGTGTGCGAGAAGGGGGAGGGAAATGGGAAATTTTTTTGCAACAACTAAAAAAAAATTAAAATGAACAAAAAAAAAAGAATATGAGGAAGAAAAGACATTTGTTAAGTGCCAGAGAGAAGCTGCTGGGAAATGGTCAAAGCTGCTTGACCTGAAGTTTGGGGACTTTAACATCTGGGTGAGGCTAAATATTCTTATTTTGCTTGCCATGTTCTGGTACATTGCCAACGAAATTATAATATTTATTTTGTCTGATCAATTTAAAATATGAATATTAATGAATATATGCACAAGTACTAAGGAGAATGTGAGAAATCAAATAATTGTTCTTACATAGCTCCAAACTTTAACACCTGTGAAATAAGAAACATAAAATGCATATAGTCAGACAATGTGGTAAAATATAAACACACACCTGTGATTAGGGCAGGAGATTGTTGCATTTTGAATCTTAGATTCAAACAAATAATTCATTATTGTCCTCACTAAAACAATGACTGAAAATCTAGACTTGCTGTTTAGTAGGAGTGATATTGCATTTATGTATGGTTTATTTCAACAGCAGCATCACTGGATCAACTGTGAGAAAATATTTAAATCACAATTTCAAGTTCTTTCTGTTTTTTAGGTGTTCACATGACACAGATGTGTTCACAAAGAATATTCATCAAATAAATTTTTACTGACTAAAGTAGGAAACCTTAGTTTCCTAAAAATTAAAATGATACCATTTTTAATAGATTGTGCCATTACCTGGCACCCCAAATAAAAAGGATAAAGACCCTTTCACTTTTCATGAAAAACATCACATTTATGTTAGTATTTTATTTAAAATTTCTTGGCCTGGAAGACAAAAATTTATGGCTGGTTATCTACTTTAATGGTGTGACAAAGACAGAAAAAAAGTTCCCTTTCTATCCATGGTGCAAGCATGATTGCTTTTTGGAGGATAAAGAAAACAACTTACATTTTGAAGGTAGTACACATTTACCAAGCATGCTAATGGCAGGCAATACACCTGTATGGCTGATTATAACAGAAAGAACAATTTAAGGTTATAGCTGAAAACCATACTTGGTGTTTACTTATAGTTAGCAATATTCTTAAAAGTGTCTATAGAAACAATAATGCACTGTCTGAACATAGTCTTTGCTGTTTTTAGCTGTTCCATAAATGCATAAAATCAGAAAAAATTAAAGATGAGTGACAAGATTGATCATGGCACACAAATTTGATAGTTCTAGTGACTGGCAATGCTTAGTAGTATGGTCAGACTCAGTCTGGTGGGATGGTTCAGAAAGTCAAGTGCCTGATGCCAGGTATCTCTTTGGGAAAATGAATTATATCTTCATTAAGGTATCCAAGATCTTTTCCCAAGCACTGGCCTCTACTCTCATCAATGGGTCAACTAGTCTGTTTCCAAATTGATTAACATTACATACTAACTTCTTTAGCCCCAGTTTTTTTTTAATTTCACCTTTTAATAAATGATATTTAACCTTAACAAACTACACTGAGTGGCACTATTTCTTTTCAATACACAGAATTTTATGGATTTTTAAATTATTCACCTATCTATTTTATATACTGGTCCCAGTCCCTCTCCCCCACATTCTCTCCCTTCCACCCCAATCTCCTCCTCTCCTATCGCCATTCAAGAAAGGGCAGGTCTCCGATAAGTATCAATAAAACATGGCATATCAAGTTGTAGCAAGACTGAGCACCTCCCCATGTATTAAGGCTGGCAAGGCAACCAAGTGTGAGAAGTAGCATCCCAAAAGTCAGTAAAAGAGTCGGAGACAGCCATTGTTCCCACTGTTAGGAACAGAGCCACCCAAGTGGATCAAGCTGCACGACTGTAACATATATGTAGAGTTCCTAGGTCAGGCTCTTGCAGGCTCTCTGGTTGTCGGATCAGTCTCTGTGAGACCCTATGTGCCAGGTTAGCACATTGTGTGAACCTTCCCGTGGTATCCTTGACCCCTCTGGTTCCTACACTTCTTTCTCCTCCTCTGTATGATTTCCAAACTCCACCCATGCTTGGCTGTGGGTCTCTCTGCCTGCCTCCATCAGTTGCTGAATGTGGACTCTCAGATGACAACTGGGCCAGGTACCAAACTGGTCACAGGATATGGCCAGTTCAGACTACTTATCCACTATTGCTAGGAGTCTAACCTGGGGTCCTCCCCATAGACTCCTTGGAGATTGCCCTGTGCTGGGCCTCTGCCCCCTTACCTCCAGCAGTTCCCTTCAGCACTCTTTCCCTTCTGTCTCCCCACAACCTGATTGCTCATGTGTCCATCCCCACCTGCCCTCTGTCCAATCACATCTTTTCTCTTTCCCCTTCCCAGGGAGATCTGGATTTTGATCCACTTAGACTTGAGTTTTGTGCAGAGTGATAAATATGGATCGACTTGCATTCCACATGCCAACATCCAGTTAGACAAGCACCATTTGTTTCAGATGCTTTCTTTTTTCCATTGTATAATTTTGGCTTCTTTGTTGAAAATGAGTTTCATCAGGTTCTCATTTGTGTGTGGGTTTACATCAGGGTCTTCAATTCATTTACATTAATCCATGTGTCTGCTTTTATGCCAATACCATGCAGTTTTTATTACTACAGGTTGAGGTAGAGCTTAAAATCAGGGATGGTGATATTTTTGGAAGTTCTTTTACTGTACAGGACTCTTTTAGCTATCCTGGACTTTTGTTTTTCCATATGAAGTTGTGTATTGTTCTTTCAAGGTTTGTAACAAATTGTGTTGGGATTTTAATGGGAATTGCATTGAATCTGTAGATTGTTTTGGTAAGATGGCCATTTTTACTATGCTAACTCTACTGATCTATGAGCATGGGAGATCTTTCCATCTTCTGATATCTTCAATTTCTTTCTTCAAAGACTTTAAGTTCTTGTCATACAGGAATTTCACTTGCTTGATTAGAGTTACAACAAGATATTTTATATTATTTGAGTCTATTGTAAAGGGTGTTGATTTTCTGTTTATTGTTTATATATAAGAAGACACAGAGTTTTTAGCTGAGACATATTTTCAAATTTCCAGAGAAGAGACACTGGGTACAGCCCAATTGCAAAGGGCGTGGTTGGTATGTATAAAGCTCTGGATCTGGTGCCCAGAAAATACCTCCTACACACACACACACACACACACACACACACACACACACACACACACAC
>NC_022021.1:21217866-21235341 GCF_000317375.1 Microtus ochrogaster
TGCCCAGAAAATACCTCCTACACACACACACACACACACACACACACACACACACACACACACACACACACACACACCCTTTTCCTGATAAGGTATTTATAGAAGAGGGATATTATCTAGATAAGTGTCAAAAAGATAGTCTGCAGATCTGAAAGTATGACTCCATGTCTAAGGAGCTTTCCTTTTTATCATGTTATTATCTTCTATTTAATTTCTTTATAGGGAACAACAGTCTTCTGTCCGGCTGTCTTCTTACATCTATTTCCCAGTACAAACCTAGATTTTCCCCAGGAGTAGTAGGTATTATGGGTTGAACTGTGTTCCCTTCAAGTTTATATTCTAAGTTTTCATATCTTAAAATATGATCTTACTTGGAGATAAGGTCTTTATAGAGATGATAAATTTAAAGGAGTTATTACAGTAGGTCGGGCACTAAGCATATCAGTATGATTAGCACCTTTATATAGTAAGGAAATATGGACAAAGATATGCATAGAGGGAAGATGACAGGAGAGTCACAGAGAGGTGACTTCAAACAAGGAAAGAGTGGAAGACAACCTTGTTTACAGCTTGTCAATCAAACAGCCCCTCCCAGAAATTCATCTTAGCCTTTCAGTCTCCAGGGACAATAGTTTCTGGCTTAAGCTATCTACTCTGAGGTACCTTGATAGCTCTAGGAAGCTGGAATAGCAGATCTTAGAACTACGTCAGTGAGTACATGGTTATTAATACTGGTCCAATTTCTGTTACTGCAACAAATACTTGAGATAATCAATTTATGAGTAGAAAAGTTTTATCTAGGCTCACTGTTTTGAAGAGTTCAGTCCATAGCCAGTTGGTCCTGCTTGTTTTGGGCTTTAGGTGAAGAACACATAGTGGTAGGAGCATGTGGTAGACCAAAGACATTCCTCTTACATCCAGAATGCAAAGAGATAAAGGGGAGGTGCCAGGTTCCATTGTCTCTTTAAAAGTATGCCCCCAAACAAATGAAATCCCTTCTATTAGGTCCCACTTCCTAAAGGCACAACCATTTCTCAGCTAGACCAAGGTAGAGACCAAACCTTTAATGTATAGACTTTTAAGAACATCTTGACTTTTCTACATCTACATGATAGCAATGTTCAATGAAGAGATTGTATGAAGAGTGGGAGGAATCAGCTTGTAGTTGGGAGCAGGAAACGAGAAAGAGCTGATCAAGAAGGCAAGCTTCTGTGCAACTCACAGTCTGACCAGTGTGCCACCCGCTCTTCGCATTTGCATTCTGCATCACCAACCTCTGACATTGATCCTAGTTATGCTGCTTTGTTTTTACTTGTGGATATTATGTACTTACAGGCGGGAAACAAGAGAGATCACTCATTTAAACTATATAATGCTATCCGGTTTTCAGAAAGGTTCGATCATTCAAGTGAAACCATTATCATTTGTCCCATTATCTAGTTGTCAACTAAGGGAACAGATTTTTATAAATCTCCCCCACCTCCATTCTCTTTTGAGACAGTCTTATTTTGTAGTTCAGTCTGGGTGTGAACTGAGATTTGCATACAGAGATCTGTGTGCCTCGGCCTACAGTTGCAGGGATTATGGTGTGTGTCATCATACCCAGCTTTATATTTATATTTCAACCACTGTCATCAGCAACTGAGACTAATGACTGCACTCTCTGCTCGCTTATTTAGTTTGGGTTACCAGTTGTTAAATGCTTTCCAGTTTACATAGTTGCAGAAGAATGATTTTTGTGAGCGATAAGCAAATCATAGGTAAACTATGACAACAGCATCACAAGGAAACAATTATTGAGTACTGAGTAAGAGAGATCTCCTGAGGATTTCTTTCAATAGTTTCCAAATTCATTCTTACCAACTTTTACCATGTTGTTCCTGACAGATGAAAACCAAGGCTCTTGAATGAAGTAACTGTTTAAAGTAACAGGGATAGTAGGCTGCTGAACCCAGACTGAAATCCAGAAACAAACGTTTATATGTATATGTACACATACCCTAAGTAATAAATCATCTACTACCTGACTATGTACAACACCTCAAATTAGTTTAAAATTTAGCTCATTTATGGGAGGAAGAGGATCTCCAAAAATATTCCCATGCCGAGGTATTAGTCTTAGCTTATGACAGAAATAGGCTCTTTACAGACAGGTAAGCAAAAAGAGATTATTAGAGTATACCACAAATACATGAGCAATGAATGTGAGCAAGACATGCAGAAGAAGGATAATAAAGATAGGAGGAGGGTGTCCATGAGTCAAGGAGACAAACCTTGAATAGATTCTTCTCTCAGTGCTCTCAGAAAGAACTAACCATGCCCACACCTAGATCTTACATCCATACTCCAGAACAGTGTGGAGATAGATTTCTGGTTTAAACCAGCTAATCCATCATATTTTAACAGTCTTATATAATGCCAGACCAACATAGATTTGTTTTTAGCTAAAAAGGCTTATAATTGGATTAAGTAGATTATAAAATAATAAAAGAGAACAGGACACAAAGTAGGGAGAAAAATGTGTTGGGAGTGGGGACAGGTGTGCAGAAGATAAAAATAATGGTTCACTTGGATAAAGTTCTCAAAGAATAAATAAATCATTACAAAAAAACAAAAACTATTGAAACAGTTTGCACAACTACTCTAAGGACAACAGAGATCAACTGTCTTCGAGAAGCCTGTGCTCATCTCTTTTGAGTACTTCTCAGTTTCTTAAACATTGCACCCAAGCATCTAAAAGTATCTTCAAGAAAACTCCAATTCTGATACATAAAATAGATTTTACCCTACCCAATCAGAAGTTTTAAATTTGGGAATTATTATCCATTTAAAAACAATAAATCAAACTAAATAAGTATATGTCATAATACTGTCCTGACAATGGTACCTCGTACTAGGAAAGGTCTTAGTGGATATATGCTAAAAGAAAAAGGAGGACCAATTAGGAAACAATACAGTCATGCCCTTGCAGAAGGAATTCCAAACTGGGCAGTTTTATAAGGAATTAATTTGAAATGTAGTGACTTTTTCCGGTTTCAACTGAGTCTTTGGCAGGCAGGTAGTAGTAGACTGAACACCAATAAGTACAATCAGTTTTATTTTGTCATTTTGTTGGAAGCCAGGAGGAGGGAAGCCTAAGATGTCCAACCAAATTCAAGCCAAAGTAGCTAATTCTGTGTAGAATTCACAGCAGGTCTTCTAGCTGTAGAGAGGTGGCAGAGTGGCCTCTCCCTGGGCTTCCTGTAGTGTTGTTCTTCTCTGATGTCACCAGGGCTTCGTTTAAGGATTCTACTGGGTATCAGGATGGCTTCAACAGGATGAAGATAGAATCTTAGAAACTGACCTGCCTTTCAATTTACAAATGCATAGCTCTTATTTGCATTTGTTTGGTTGCTTCAGAAATGACAAGCATGGAAGATTCTGTGCTAAAAGTAGAATTTTGTATTTTTGAATATTTTTTAAAATTGAAAATAAACATTCGGAAACACAGAAATGATTTGAGTTACATTACACTCTAAATATGGATTAACTCCACAAAGGTATATAAACACACAGATAGTAATTGTGAATTACTCTGGTGCACAAGAAAACAGACATATGGCAGGTGTCTACACTTCCTGAGCAACACTACACTCTTTTGAATTAACAGGCATTCGGTTTTTAAAAAAATCCCTGAAATCTTAATCTTCAGCAACGTCTTCTAACCCCAAACATACTAGATGTGTGTGTGTATGTGTGTGTGTGTCTATGTATATGGCGTAGTACTCCTGTTTAAAGAAATGTGTTTTATAGAAATAACAAATACAAGCAAAATTGAAAAAGGTTACATTTGTTCATTTAAGAAGTACTTTATAACTAGAAATTACTATTTTACAAAGATGACTGCGATAAAGGTATGACTCTGGATTGTTAAACTTTGTACAGATGTTCTTTTTTTTTGTACAGATGTTCTTAAAAAATAGTTGTAGGTAGGGATGTATGTAAATTTATAAATGTAAACAGACTGAAAGACAAAAACCACATGATCATCTACATTCCTTCATGGTAACAGTCCTCGAGAGACTAGGGATACAAAAGACATACCTCAAAATAATAAAGGAAATACACAGCAAACCTACAGTTGACAGCAACCTAAACAAAGAAAACCTCAAAGCATTCCCACTAGCAGCAGGAACAAGACAAGCATGTCCACTCTCTCCATATCTACTCAATATATACTTGATGTCTTCGCTGGAGCAATAAGACAGCTGAAGGAGATCAAAAGGATACAAATAGCAAAAGCAAAAGTCAAAGCATCTTTATTTACAGACAATATGAGTTTATACAAAAAAGGCCCTAAAAATGACACAGGAAATATCTACGGCTGACAAAACCTTTGAGAAAAGTGAAAGTATTGTGTGATAAAAACTTTAGCACACTAGGGAAAGAAACTGAAGAAGATGTCAGAAGATGGAAAGATCCCCAATGCTCATGGATTGGAGGATTAACACCGTGAAAACGGTCATACTAACAATCTTCAGATTCACTATAAATCCTTAACAAAATTCCAACAGAATTCTTCACAGAAATTAAATGGTCAATATCCAGTTTATATAGAAACACAAAAAACAAGGAGATACTAAAAATTGTGAATAATAAAAACTGCTGGATCATCACCATCTCTAATTCAAACTGTACTGCAGAGCTATAGTAATAAAAACAGCATGGTATTGATAGAAATCAGACATACAAATCGACAAAATAGAATTGAAAACCTAAGCACAAGCACACACATCTGATATGATAAATAAGCAAGAAATGCACACTGGGAATAGACAGCTTCTTTAACAATTGATGCTGGACAGACTGGATGACTGCATGCAGAAGAATAAAAGTAGATCCATTGTGAGTACTCTAAATAAAACTTAACTCCAAAAATACAAGTACCACGATATAAGACAAAATACACTGAATTTGATAGAATATAAAGTGGGGGATAATTTTGAATTCATTAAATAGCATGGACACTAAGAGCAACAATTAGTAAATAGGACCTATGAAACTGAAAAGCTTCTGCATAGCATAATCATTTGGACATAATCATTTGGACAAAGTATCAGGTTACAAAATGGGAAAAGATTTTTTTAACTGATTATACATCCACTAATATACAAAATATACAAAGAATTAAAAAATCTGGATATCAAGAAAACAAATAATACAATTAAAAACAGAGTACAGATCTAAACAGAATTCTCAAAATCCAAATGGCTGAGAAACACATAGAAATGTTCATCATCTTTAGTCATCAAAGAAATGCAAATCTAACTACTTGAGATTTCATATGACTTCATTAAGAATGGTCAGATGAATTAAAAAAAATGACATCTCATTGTGGCCAAGATGTGGAGAAAGGGTACCACTTATCTACTGCTGCAGGTGATGCAAATTTGTCCAGCCACTATAGAAACCATTGTGGCCATTCCGTAGAGTGCTAGAAATAGATCTACCTCAAGATCCAGCTACCCCACTCTTGGGCACATACCTAAAGGGCTCTCTATCCTTCTACAGAGACACTTGCTAATTCATCCTCATTGCTGCTCTATTCATAACAGCCAGAAACTGAAAACATCCTGGATATTTGTCAACGGATGAATAAAGAAAATATGGTACCATTAACATAATGTAATATCACTTACCTATTTAAAAAACAAAATCATGAAATTAACAGGTGAATGGATTAACAAATGAAAGGATGGAGCCAGAAAAAAAATAATTGTGCGGTAATCCAGCATCCCCAAATCCCAAATATGGCGTGCATTTACTTATATGTGCATGTTAGATGTTAGGTCATAGAAAAGCAAGCTACAATCCCTACAACCACAGAAGCTAGGTATAGAATAATGGATTCATGGGGATGGAAGGATCTCACAAGGAAGAACAAAAAGAATAGATAGTTATAGATGGACGGGATGGGGGATGAGACTGGGAAAGTAGGACTAAACGGAGTTGGGGAGGGACGAGGACGGTAAGGTTATTTGAAGGGTTGTAAGGAAACCTACTACATTAGAGGCTTAAAATACAAACACATATGAAAGAAATATGAATAGAATCACCAAATAATGGAGGAGAAACAGTTCCATTTGGACATCTTTTGCAATTCAGTGAAACCTTCATTGCCAGAAATGGATTATATCTAGTTGAGCTGTTGGTCAAAGAAGCCCATGGAAACCCCCAAACAACTCAGATATTGCCATAGCTATAGATTCCCCTCCACAAACTGATAGTAATGCCCTATTGCTGAAGACAACACCTACATATCTAATTGAATACAGAAAAGTTGAGTTAGTGCCTAACTAGAGCCTTCACTCTTATTGACTAGTGTTCATAATACCAGAAGTTACTCTGTATACATCGGAGGAGAATGGCAAACACTAACACAGCTACAAAGCCTTCTATTTACAATGGCGACATGCTAGCATGAAGTCTGTATACACTGGAGGAGAAAGGTAAACAGTAACACAGCTACAATACCTTCTATCTACAATGGTGACATGCTTGCATGAAGTCTGGTACAACAGTGGCAAAAAAAGTTGTGGGGGCAACCAACCACTCCTTGTTTCCATTCAAGGCCATTCAATGAGATGAAACCCATGCCAGATGATCTTCCAACGATCAAGAGCCTGAGACTATGTAGGCCATGGACCTAGGGCAATACGAAGTACTACTGTTCAGCTAAGAGAACTTAAGAGTTTTTTTTATTATACTCATAGATCAGTGTCTTTCTCAGTCATCATCAGAGAAGTTGTAGTCGATAACTGGACAATGTGTGGAGAGTAAGAAACCTTGGAACATTCAGTCCTAAATGGGATTTCTCTATCCTCCCTCTCTCTTTGGTGCTTAGGAAACACTGCAGAAGGGAAGGTGGACAGATTGTAAGAGTCAGTGGGGATAGAGAACACCAAGGAAACAAGGTCTTTCAGAAACAGTAAGATTGAGACATATGAAAACTCAGACTGTGGCAGCATGCACAGGGACAGCACAGGTCCAAGTGCTGATAGTGAAGTGGACATGAGCTCCTCCCTGAACCATAAGCTATCTTCAATTAACAACTGATGGCAGAGGAAAAAGAAAGCTTAGTTTTCACTTTTCTCACTGGTATACAAATTACATGTAAAGGAAGACCCCAGGCCCAGCAGCAGAGAAGCAACACAAAATGAGCTCAATGCTATTTTTGAAGGATTTTTTGTCTCACAATGCATTGTCCGGGGGATGTTTTCTAACCTTACTTTTGCTCATATATTATGGTTTCCGGTTTTGTGTTTTGTGGGACTTCCACATGAGCAAATGTGTGTGTCTCTGTGTCTGCATGTGTTTTCCGTGCATTTTCTTTCTATTTTTTCTGCTTGTTTTGACTGTGACTGAGTCTATCATTTTGTTGTTGCCCGCTTGAATTTTAATGAGAGAGAGGAATGGGGGGGGGCAACTTGGGTCAGTGAAAAGGCTCTGGGAGGAGTTGTGGGTGTGAAGACATGATCAAAATATATTGCATAAAAATTTATTTTCAATTAAAAAGAGGAAAAAACCATTTCTTAGGGCTGAGTGTGATGGGACAAGAGTACAATCCTAGTTCCAAACTAAGCTGGGCTGTATAATGGTTTCTGAGTCAAAATAACAAATATATGTTTGTTTTAAGGAACAAAAAGAATGTTATAATGATTATTCTTATCTCTGAATTTTTCACATATGCACACAAGTAACTTCTCATAAATATTCTTACATGTTAAAGTGATGGGTCATCCCAGAGACACTAAGTAAGAAAGACAACCCAAAGAGTAACAGAAATAGATTCCCCTGGGAAGGGGAAATAGACAAGATCTGAGAAAACTGGGAGCATGGGGGTGGGAGAAGGGAAGGAGGAGAGGAGAAAGGGAGAGAAGAGGAGAACTAGAAGGAATGGGATGGTCAAGATGGGGGAAGGACAGAGTTGGAGAACAGCAAAGAGATATCTTGATTAAGGGAGTTATTATGGAACTAGCAAGAAACCTAGCACTAGAGAAATTCCCAGGAATCCACAAGAATGACCCCAGCTAAGACCCTAAGTAATAGTAGAGAAGGTGCCTGAACTGGCCTTGCCCTGCAATCAGATTGATGGCTATCTTAAATGTCATCAGTAACTGATGGAAGTAGATGCAGAGAATCACAGCAAAGCATTGGGTTGAGCTCCCAAAGTGCAGTCAAAGAGTGGGAGAAGTGAGAATATGAGCAAAAAAGTCAAGACCATGATAAAGATACCCACTAAAACAGCTTACCTGAGCTAATGGAAGCTTTCCAATTCCGGCCTGACAGCAAGGGAACCAGCATAGGCTCAAACTAGGCCCTCTGAATGTGAGTGACAGTTGCATGGCTGGGGCAGATTGTGGGGTCACTGGCAGTGAGACCAGGGTGTATCCCTACTTCTTGTTCTGGTTTTTTGGAACGCATTCTCCCTAAAGGGATACCTTGCTCAGTCTAGCAATAGTGGGGAGGACTTTAGTCCTGCCTCAAAGCAATGTGCTAGGCTTTGCTGACTCCCCATGGGAAGCCTTACCAGCTCTGAGGAGTGGATAGGGTGGGATGCAGTGGTGGAGGCAGAAGATGAAGGGAGCAGCAGGAGGGGAGGGAGTGGGAAATGGATTTGGCATGTAAATGAGAAAAGATAATTTTTTAAAAAATAAATAAATAGATTGAGAAATGGAAAAAGACCAGAAATATAAGGTAATAGAAAAAAATGATGGGTCATAGAAAAATTAAAAGGTTTTCATATGAATTATCTAACAACCTTTCATGACGGTGGGACCAATTTGCATTCCAATGAACCGAGAAGTCAAATTTTTATTTTTTTTTAATTTTTCCCCATCATACTGTATAGAGTACTGTAGTTTTACAACATCTTGTATATATAACTAGGGCACCACATCAAATTAAAGACTTTTGTACATCACAAGGACAATATGAAAACTAAAAGGACAATCCATAGAAAGAAAATATTTCAATTTATATATCTGATAAAGGTTTTAACATCTAGAATATATAAAGATAGTACTTTAAAAATGGGTAAAATAATTGAATCATTTATTCAAGAAGAAAAAAAATAAAAGGACAATTTGCATATGAAAAGAAGCTCAATATTATTTGTGAAATATCATTCATTGGAGAAATGCAAACATAAGCCATAATAAACTATCACTTTGCATCTACTAAGATGGGTATAATGGAAAAAATGATAGAGGATAACAAATGTTGGTAGAAATGAGGCAAAACCTAACCTTCTATGTTCCTCGAGGGGATTAAAAGCAGCACATGTGCCGAGGAAGACCTTCGGCAGTGTCTCAAAAAGTTAATAACCCTGCAATAGCTGGCAATCAGTAGGGAGCCACAGCCGACCAGCATGTAGAGTAAGACTTCAGAGTGCTCATCTCTAAACAGGACGTCTATATTAAACCAGTCCCCAAGGAAACAGTGTCCTCCGGACACAGCAGGGCATCTGCACGTGCATCTACAGGGGCAGCATGAGTGAGCCCCGTGCAAGCTCAAGGTGGGCAGGATTCCAAGCCCTAGTTGATGGGACATTGGCATTCAGTAGCTCTGGGAGAAAGAGAGTCATCAGTTTTCTTTAATGACATGACCTCGGGTAGGTGGACCACACTCCACGGCAGGCCTCACATTGAGGACAATTTGGGCAACATCAACTGAACTAGATGGGAGCAAGAAAAATAGATTGAGAGGAGAAAAAAGTTGGGTAAGTGGAGAGATGGAGAGGGATCTGGGAGGAGTTGGGTCTGGGAATATGAACTGTATATTGAGTGAAATTCTCAAAGAATTAATATGTTATTAAAAGAAAATAAATAAGTTGATAGAACCACTCGACTCAGCAATTCCATTCCTAGGTATTTACTCAAGAGAACTGAAAACAGGGATTCAATAGGTTCTTTACTACAGCTCTCCACAGCAATATTAGGCTTGGTAGACAGCAGGTGAGAATAACCGAAGAGTTGAGCCAATACCAAAACCATTGCCTATTTATGCAGGGGAATACTGTCGAGCCGTCAAAAAGGATGGACTCTGACAAACACTGCAGCATATATGAGCCTTGAGGATGTGCCAAGTGAAATAAGCCAGACACAGGGAACAATTATGTGAATCTATTAATACAAATATCTAGAATACACAAATTCACAGACACAAAGCAGATGGCTAGGGTTAGGAGGTCACATTTTAGAGCTGTGACACAGAATTCCAATAGAATGGCAGTATAGTTGCACATTTGATATAATTTAGTTGAACAAACTGAATTTACACTTAAAAATGGTTGCAATGGCAAATTTTGGAGGCATGCTAGTTAATAGCAAAGTATCAGTTTCTATGATGAAGAAGAAAATATGAACTAGAGAGAGGCATTAGGTTTGTCTGGCTTATGTGCTGATCAAATCAGTCATGGAATTGAGGAACAAGCGCAGAATGCGGCTTGCTCTGGCTTCTGCTTCTGACTCCACAGAGGTACCTCTCCAATAGGTGTCAGAAAACAGAACAAACTGCACCAGAAAACACATTAAAAATGTAGTCATTTCAAAAACACAATAGAAACAAGAATCATGAAAAGAACCAGAGTAAACCAGGAAGAGGCTATGAATAAAAATAAAAACCAAAGTTAACTCAGAAAACAAAGTGCAAAATAAAAGTACTAAGGTATGATCTTTGAAAATACCTTAGCTAAATCATTCAAAAACGATGAAGGAAATGCATGCCACAGAAGCTGCCCAGTAAGCAGAAAGTCTTTGTCTCAGTTATATCACAGTGATGGAATTTTAATATACCCTGCATGCAAGTTTATAGCGGAAAAATCAAAAGGCAAAGAGATTTAAAAAAATTTTTTTTTTGATACTGGGATCAAATCCAGGGACTTTGCATGCTCTATCCTCAAGCAACTTTCCCCAGCCCCAAACAGAAAGATTAGTAATTGATCAGAAAGAAAGTGGAAAAGTTGAAAAAAAAATCAGTTTCGAGGAAAAGGGACTTAAGTGCCTATTGGAAACAGTCCTGAGGAGTCAAGTGTGGACAGCAGGCAGAACAGAACTCTGGCCGCCAATAGTCAAAGCACCAGGACTATTACAAGCACGATCCTAAAAGCATGTCAGCTCAAAACAAAGCACCAGGTATTCCCAAAGAACAACCCAAAAGATCTGGAAGAAACAGAGTTGGGGCTGCTGACTGTGGTGGTCCAGCTTGCCATCCTCAGTAACAAACAGGTTTAGGTTAGAATGACTTCAAAGTCAGGGTAAGCAAGAAGGCCCAGGGCGGTGCATACGGGGAGGAGGGGCGACCCCAGCACATTGGCGGCAAGTAAAAAGGTGGGTGGGGAAATGGGGCTTGAAGGCAGCTCCTGTGTCTGAAAGGGCTTCCGTGCTGGTTTCCAGTTCCATTTCTCGGCCCTTTCAGAGCAGTGACTGTTACGTTGGATTTTCTGTCTGTGCAAAGGTCAGTTTGTTTTTAATAAAAGCTGCTGGAGTAGTTTTCTGTGACTTGCATTTTGAATTTTATACTGTGTTAACAAAGAAATAAACTCTTTATAATTCCTGAAACATTAAGGAACAATGGACATGTCTTTAATTAATAATAAAAAAAGAGAAACAAACGTTGAAGCCACAAATATATTGTAATGCCAACGCCAGGGACAAACAAAGGTAAAAACAAAATGAAGCTAGTGATAAGCTTTAACTTTCTTCCCAACTCTTCCCAAGGAACTCCCACCCTCTCCCTTAGCTTGTTTAAATTCTTTAGGCAGAGAACTAAAGGCTACCCACCCCCAAACAAAGGCCCCTTCTCTCTATTCTCTGATCTTCCTCCTGCAGGGAAGGCCCCTCAGCTTGACAGCCTGGGGAGGCTCAGAGTGGTAGCTCGGGCAGACAGAAGGGCTCCTCGCACAGGAAATGGGGCAGAAGAGCACAGGGGTGTAAGACATGACCCCCCATAGTGGGGGAAATCAAAGTGGAGCTCCGGTGCCAAGGGAAAGCACACTCGTGGCCCTGGGAAGGGAGGCCCAGTTGCCCCCACATTCTCCCTCTGGGAGGGATCACTGGTTGGCCAACTGCCCATCTGGCTCCGGTTAGAAAACCAAACTTGGACCAGATCCTTCTGGAGCCGGAGGCGCCCAGCAATACAGTTGATTTGTTGAGGTGTGGGCTCTGGACACTGCAAGAACAGTTTCTCCAGATTGCTCCCAATGTGCCTCTCTCTGCTAGCACGTCTCCGCTTCCGGGCCTGCTGCAGGATCACCTCCATTCTGCACATGCCCAGAAGGTTCTTCTCGTCTACTTCCTTTAGCCACATTTTCAGCAGGGGTCGCAGCTTCCACATGTTGGCAAGGCTGAGCTGCTGGGCCTCGAAGCGGCATATGGTCGTCTGACTGAGAACCTTCCCAAACATAGCTCCTACAGCAAAGCCCACATCGGCCTGTGAGTACCCCAGGGTCATCCTCTTCTGTCTCAGCTCCTTGGCCAATTGTTCCATCTCCTTCTGTATAGGTGAAACGTCCTCTGGCAGTGCCAAATTTGGCATGTACCTCAGGGCGATGTAGGGTCCTGGGCAGGCATCCTCCGAGGAATTCTGGGACCAGGCCCTTGCTTCACCAGCTCCATAGAGTGCTCTCTCACCTCTGAATTCATAAGGTGAGGGACCCAGAGGCACTCCCCACACCTCACGGCCTGGACATATGACTCGTGGCCGCACCATTAACCTGCTTGTGGCTGCTTGGCTGCTCAACCAGGTTGGGGTGTTAACTCGCATGGGAACTGGCCCTTCCAGGCCGTCACCACTATTGCCTGGAAGAGGGTAAACGTTTAAAGACTTGCGGGCGGCCATAGGGTGGACAGCACCCCCAGAAAAAGTCTGGTAGGAACTGATGGCTCTCGAGGCTTCTGAACAGCCACCAAGCTCGCCCTCGAGCCCCGCCCCCAGTGGGCGGGGACAGCAATGCAAGCAACTGCATCAAAGTGTTCAGGATCCAAGGCTTGGAGACTGGTAGCTTACTGAGTTCTTAGGGCTGAAAACACAGTCTTTTGTCCTGACCGTTGCTTTTAACTCCTAACTTAGACAAATCTGAAGTTTTGCTCCTCTATGCAGTCAGGTCCTTGGTCTCTACCTGGATCCTATCCTTGAATGGGACCCAACCATTGACCTTGAGCTATCAGAAAATCAGACGTCCCTTTCTTCTCACGCCTTCCAAACCACCATCTTGGCTTCACAAATACTAATTAGCCACCTCCTATATGTCAGGTCCTGCTGACAGTATTTGTTCATTCATTAGCTACTCCATCTCTACTATCTTTTATGTCAAAGTCCCTCCTCTGCATATCCTGAAAACATTTAGTCACACAAGCTTCACTTTCTAACTAGGGTCAGTTTCCTGCCTCAGACTGTAGACTTAGCTCGCACTGTGCTGCCACACCCCACTCCTGCACTAGCAGAATTTCTGGAGGAAATCAATGTTTCTCCTAGCACTCTTGCAAACGTCCACTCCTACTCAGCTTCCCATTCCAAGCTTCCTCACTCAAATAGATAAAAAAAAAAAGTCTGTCATATTTTTTCCCTCTAGAGACAGGTTTCTGGGCTTACATGACCTGCAGCTGGCCACTGAGACCACTCCTTGTCCTACTGGCTCATCAGCATCAGGTACTTCTGTACCTGGCCTCTTTCCTACCAGAGCTACAAAGATCTCTATCTTTCTACCATGCTCCTGGCTTAGGCATTCAGCTCTAGGCCCCAAGTGGAGAAAAGAAAGAAAGAAAGGAGAAGAGAAATCTAATAGGTCCAAAACTTCGGAAGAATAAGGTGGAAGATGAAGTGGAGGAGAGTGAGAAAGAAAAAGAGGAAGAAGAGGAAGAGGAAGAAGAAAAGGAAGAAAAAGAAGAGGAGGAGGAAGAAGAAGAAGAACAACAACAACTTTGCTTAGAAGACCTAAGCCTCATGCCCTTCAATTCAGCTCTGTCTCTACCATGTCTCTACCCATGTCTACCAAAATTGGCCTTCTTGAGGTCACTGATAGCCTTCCCAGTATCAAACCCAATAGCATGGTAAGAATCCACATTCTACTAATGTTCTCTGCAGGGCCTGGCAAGAATAAGTATCTCTTTCTGCTCTTCCTTTAAAAGTGTATATGGGGTATTAGCCAACTCCTCCTTGACTTGTTTCTTACCTTTCACATCTGTGTCCAAATTCATTACTTCATGCTTCTCCTCTAGAGGCCACATGATCATAAGTCAGACACCCAAGTGTAAACTTGAGATCTGTTCTTCAACTTTCTGCTATCAGAAAGGCATCAGAAAGTGGCTAGCAGGCCTCTGGAAACAGCACAACTTTCTGTGTCTGTGATTTCTCACAGGCACTACAATAAGAACTGGCTTGTAGTCAGTTTCTTCTGCTTTTCTTTCAGGTTCATCTTTCACACTGTTGCTATAGATAACCTTTTAAAAGCAAACTCAAACCAATCCAAATCTGAAATAACCAAAGAAAACCTAATGACATCACTTTGGTCTTCAAAGAGCTCCAAAGCCAGCCCCTCTTCTCTCAGCTGGCAATGAGGACTGTTCACAGAACTTTACACTACTTCATTCATTCATCTACTCATTCAGGGACCATTCATCACAGTCTTACCTCATCAGTCAAGAAGAAAACCTGCTGTTTTCCCCTAAAGTTCGTTTGTACCGTGTGTGCCCTTGTTCATCTTCTTCCACCTGCCTGAAATGATTATTCTGCTCCTTAGTCTCATCACTGTTTAGGAGTCTCCTCACATATTCTACTAGAAAACGATGTCCCTGATCACCCTTGCTACCCTGTTCTCCCCTCTCACCTAGTTTATTTTTGCCTTAGCACGTACTGCTTGCTATCTAGTAAATACTTATCTATGTGTCCACTGTATGCTTTTTACTGCTGTGTCTATAGTGTCTATTATAGTATCTGGCACATACAAGGCAGTCAACGAATAAAGGAAGTGTATTGTACCTTCTGTTACCTATAAGACTCAGGTTAGATATCCCCTAATGGAGACCTCTCCCCACAAAGAAAAGAGGCTGCTTTGGGAGCATTTCTCTAATAGTTAATTTTACATTTTTGATTCTCTATTGGAGTAGACATCAACAATTCTTTTATGTCTCCATCTTTTCAATTTAAGATCATTCTTGGGGGAAACAGCAAGTCTAGAACATGGGAGAACCCTGACTAATATAGTGCACAATACACTTCTGTTGAATGGTGACTTTTATGATATTGACCATAAAGTAATCCCAATGTAACAAGAAGGCTTGACTTTAGGACACTATCATCTCTCCTGTCTTATATTGCAACATGGGACTTGCCATATAACACTCTCAGGATTAGGGGGCATTTTGAGTCTAAATCAGACTCAGAACTACAGAAAATAAGATTGTTGATGTGGTGGTTTAAAAGAAAATGGCCCCCAAAGGGAGTAGCACTATTAAGAGCTATGGCTTTGTTAGGGTGTGTATGGCCTTGTTGGAGGAAGCCTAACAGTGTGCAAGTGGGCTTTGAGGTCTTATATACGTTCATGCTATGCCCAGTGTCTCAGACTACTTACTATTGCCTGTTAGTCAACATACAGGACTCTCAGCTCCTCCTCCAACACTGTGTCTGCCTGGATACCACCATGTTGCACCATGATGATAAAATGTAAGACACCCCAATCATATGATTTTTATTTATAAGAGTTGCTGTGGTCATGGTGTCTCTTCACAGCAATGAAACCCAACCAAGGTAGTAGATATGATATTGAAATTCTGAATCAGCAAATCAAATGTCATATCTGCAGACTGAGTAGCTGACTTATTTGAAGTTTATCAGTTTCTGCTCGAATAACTCTGGGCTAACGGCAGGATGCTTGTCTTACTGCTGGCTCTCTGGCACTCACAGTACATAGAGATGTTTATTTATTCATTTATTTTTGTGGTGCTAGGAGAAGAAATGTCAACTTACTATTAAATAAATGAACCTCTGCTGCATCAGTGCTGAAAAGACTTCTAGCTTGCTTGAATTGGATGACAGCCTCTGAAATACAGCTTACAATGTAAAGAATTTCACTAAGGAATAGCTGAGCTGATAGCTATTCTTTTCACGCATACACGCATGCCCCCTTCCCCTCAACTCACAAAGTAACCAGTGTCTGCTAAGGTGGATCACAAAGAAAGATAAAGGAGAGACAGGACAATTATACATTAAGGTTTGCATAGAAAAAATACCTCACTTGCACAAGAGAACCAGAGAGAAAAGATTCATTAGTTGTTTAAAAACAATAATTGAATAGAACATTTAGTGAATTGGAAAAAAAAAAGCTGATGAGTTCAAATGAATTTGAACTAAGCTTTATTGTATTAAATGAGTTAAAACAAAGTAGCTAAAAACAATAAATTTAAAAGTGAGGCTATATTAACTCACTGAGTTTTAAAATTAACTTGGGTGTTGTCAATTAATCGGTTGAACCTCATTTGCCTGGTTTGTGCATATGGGGGTTGGGAAATGACAAAATGGAACTGAACTCATACAGCTAAGGAAATCCTGGTATCTCTTTACAAGTGCATTTAATGCACTATGGTAATAGTGTGATCAGAGGAAATAAGAAGCAGTGTATTTGGTTGGCATAACAGAGATCAGAGGAAGCAACTGTGGGAATACCCAAGACAACCAGTGCTGCTTGGACCAATGACCTTTACCAAATATGGGACCTCTTCATGAGAACTTAGATTCCAATGTAAGACTCAGGTCATGCTTCTCCATGGGATTACAGAGAAGCACAAAAAGTATGAGGTCTCTGACTCTCAGGCATTATTGAGGGAGAAGAGAGTTAGACGGCCAGAAGACCAGATCAGGAGAACTGACCAAAGACGGAAGTTACAAGCTTTCTATTATTAGCATTTTTGGAACTAAGGATAGTGCTCTGAAAAAGGTGTTTTAGATGGAAACGCAAATGTACCAAGTATAAGTATTTGTATTCCTGAGTTTTCTTTAAATCTCTCATTCTCAGAAGGTAAATATAACTATCAGGATCCACTGGTTAAGAATCAGAAAAGAATAAAAGATTTGGTAATGAATAACCCTGTAGAATGTAGCTCACCTTTTGGGGAGATCTTGCCCATGTATTCGGACACACACCATCTCCCTCCCAGCTGGACTTTTACATGTATTTGCTGCCTTAAACTCCCAGTGCCAGCTGGGAGATATGGAATTTGCCGGGGACTGTGATACAGATTAATTTGTATGTCTATGTCAAGCAATGTGTTAATACCTTCATGAGCTATCTACACTGCTCTGAGGATAGTGATGGAGGAAGGTCATTGGTTAATTAAATAAAGAAGCTACTTGCCCTGATAGGTTAAAACATAGGTGGGAGGAGTAAACAGAACAGAATGCTGGGAGGAAGAGGAAGTGAGCTCAGAGACTCGACAGCTC
>NC_022021.1:21235911-21243275 GCF_000317375.1 Microtus ochrogaster
GCTTGTGACTCCCTAAGACTTGGATTAAAGGTGTGAGCCACCACCACCTGAATTTGTTTCTGCGTTGATCTTGTATAGCCCAGGGTAGCCTTGAACTCACAGATCCATCTGACTGTCTCCCAAAAACTGGGATTAAAAGTATGTGCCATCGTTGCCTGACCTCTAGTGGCTTTAGCTTTGCCTCTGGTCTTCAGGCAAAATTTATTTATCAAAATACAAATAATATACTACTATACTACTACACTTGTGTGGGTGACTGTCAATAATTTAACATCAGTAATTCCATTGGCTAGCAAGATGATGACTTTAATTTTTCAAATGCACATTTTGAAAGTGCTTCATGCTTCAGGGAGAAAGGACTTGCTCAAGAGTGTGCAAGACAAAGGGCTGGAGAGATGGCTAACTGGTTAAAAGTACCAGGTGCTTTTGTACAAATCAGGATTGGATTATGGTATACATATGGAGGTTTACAACTAACCATAATTCCAGTTCCAGGGGCTCCAACATCTATTCTGGCCTTCTAGGGAACCAGCCAGGCACATGGTGCACATACATGCATACAGGTAAACACTCATATGCATAAATAAAAAGAAATAAGCCTTTAAAAAAGTACATCACATGAAAGCATCAGAAGCATTTGGGAAAGGCAGTGGGAAGAGGGAAAAGAGCAAACTTGGGTGTAGGTAAAATGCCAGAGTGGACTGTGTGAATGTACTGAAACCAATGAAACCAGGTGTTTTATGCGACTGGTATATGTCAGTAAATATATGAGAAGGTCTAGTTTACTAGTAGTATTACAAATAAACTAAGCCTATTTTGATCCAATTAAATTATCAGAGATAGCCAAGAATTATGCCAAGCTAGATAGAAAAAAAGCAAAGTAGACTGAGTTGTTCTGGTCTTTTATTTTTCCCACTCTGTAGGCATCAGGTGAGTTAGCACTTGTGAGACACCAGGGCATTTAGACACTCTCCTTTGGAAGGGTAGATACAGGGCTGCAATATCTAGAATGGTCAAGGAGCAGCATCAAAAGCAACCACAGGAAAAAAGAGTCAGAAAAGTCTTCCAGATCTAAAAAGTAAAGTTAGGATTGTAGAAAACTCTAGTAATTAATATTATAAAGATAAATTCCTTGTATCCTCTAAAAAGTGAATTAACACAATATAGGAAATTAGTTAATTGAAGACAACCTGAATATCTCACAGTGATCATACTGCCAATCTGTCTGTGGGTTTTAAGTATACAACTGTATAAAGCAAAATGAGATGGCAAAAAAATAAGTTATGAATTTAAGAAAAATTAATGAAGCATTAGGAATGTGCAGGTTGTTACCACATTGAAAAGGCTAGTCAGAGTAATGCAGAGATTAACTAGCTTCATATCTTGCTGTTTGAGATAATTTTCACAGCAGGTAAAACACAGTAGTGTTTGCATTGCAGGTAATACTACATTGCAAATAACAGTGCTCTGCACTGGGATGATGTGATAAGATCATGGGTGGCCAAGCAGTGGGCCGAGCTCTACGAGTCCTCCTGAAGAAATGGATGAGTTCAAGTCAGGGCGGTCAAGGTCATGATGGAGGAACCCACAGAGACAGCTGACCTGAGTTCCTGGGAACACATGGACTCTGTGGACCAACAGTTAGGGAGCTTGCATGGGACCCACCTAAGCCCTCTGCATGTGTGTGTGGCAGCTGTGTGGCTTGGTCTGTTTGTAAGGCTCCTAGTAGCGAGATCAGTACCTGTATCTGGTGTTTAACTGGTTTTTGGGAACCTGTTCCCCATGCTGGATTACCTTGCCCAGTCTTTATAGAGGGGATGTAGATAGGCCCTATCTCAACTCAATGTGCAGGACCATGGGAGTCTGCCACTTTCTGAATGGAGACAGAGGAGGAGTGGGCGGACGGGGAGGGTTGTAGTTGGGAAATGGCAGTGGGAGGGAACAGGAGGAGAGAAGGGGACAGAAACTGTGGTTGGTATGTAAAATAAAGGAAAAATGTTAATTAACAGAAAGATCGTGGATGGAAGGACAACTCTCTGAATACTAACCACAACACAAGATGCTTCTTTCCATAAGACAATGCACAGCAAACCTGGAACATAGCGGTGGTTTGAACAAAGGAAATCTTAACTCTGGGTTGGGATGACAGACCTTTACAGTCACATTTTAATTGTTGTTGCTGCTGTTGTTTTTGTTCTTCTTCTTCTTCTTCTTCTTATTGATATAGGGTCTAACTGTAGCCCTCACTGTGTTTGAATTCACTCTGCAGAGCAGGCTGACCTCAATTCACAGAGATCCTTATGACTTTACCTCTTGAGTGCCAGGATGATAGGTATGCACCACCACCAAAGTTATTTTTAATTTTGTTGTCATATACTTGCTGAGTATAAAAATACTTATATCACAAATAAGAAACTATGTTGCCAGAGACCACACAGGGATTTAGAGGTCAAAAAAAGGTAATTCCTTTTATTCTGTAAGCCCAAGACTTAATGAGCCAGGAATTTCCTGTGCTAGAAAACAGTATTGAGAGTAAGAACCCTATAGCCCTTATCAGAAGCCCCAGCAAATTCTAGTTATGTGTTTGCAGGTGGAACAGTTAGCTAAGTGGGGCCAGCAACAAGGCATCAAGGTGACAAGCCAGAGATAAAGTTGTGATTAGCATGACTCAGCAGAGGCTGAGCTAGTCCCTGGCAGAGATAAAATTGTGATAAGCAGGACTCAGCAGAGGTTGCTCCTGTGACAGAAAAGCTTCATGGGTGCCTGGCCTATGCTCACATGATCACCGATTCCACCTCCAAGCAGGAGAGGCACAGACTAAAGACAAGTTTCCATTCTACTGCACAGTAAAAAGCACAACAGCACTGGCAACTGGTGGTGCACAGAAGCAGAAATTCAGCACATGCCATGGGCTCAGAGATGTGAATGACAAGTGGGACAGAATTCCCGTTTACTCCGGATAAATCTAAAGGTGCTCAGACATTAATTCTGGAGATTTAAAATTAACTGACTTTAGTGCTATTACCTCTCCAAGTGAATTTCCTGGAAATCTTGTCCAGAAACTTTATGAATGGAAGCAAATGGAGCAGAGGTGCCCATGCATTCTTTCAAAGATGAACTCTAATTTAGGTGGCATGAAATATAATAAGGACCACTGAATTTAAGAGGTAGAAAGAATTTATCTAAACTTGTACATTGAAAACTTCTTTTAACATTTAATTTGATAAAACATTCAGAGCACATTCCTAATTCTAGCACTTGGAAGGCTTAGGTGGCAGGATTATGAGTTCAAAGCCAACCTGGACTACAAAGTAAGAATCTATCAAATAAAACATACACTACCACCACCACGCAAAACATACACCACCATGCAAAACATACACCACCACACAAACTAACAAACACAACTGCACATACACACATGAACACAAACCCACAAGAAATGATAAGGAAAACAAAAGCATTCTACCAGCTTGCCAAACTGAAACCTCTTCCAGAGTCATCTGACTTTGAGTATAAAGGAAAACAAGCTACAGAGTCAGCCTCTTTTGAGTCATGTCAAAATCAGAATGTCCATTGCTTGAGCTCCCAGCAATACTCTTTTCAGTCTTTGTATAGAGGAAGCATAAACAGATAAGAGCCATGTCTTCTAAAAGACTCTGAACTCTGAGAAACAATTCCATCAAACCAACTGGGATCAGAACGCTAGAAGCAACATATCTACTAGCACTATTTAAGTATTTAATTTTACAACTTCTTGGCGAAGATACAGAGTATGTGGAGCATGTTACCAATCATGGCATCAGTGGCAAGCCTGTTAACCTGCCAAGTTCCAGCTAAAACTTGATGTTTCACTTCTGTTACATTTTCTGTAATAATTGAAATTCAAGGAAGACATTGTTTTGTGTAGTGATGTGAAAGAAAATGACCCCCAAAGGGAGTGTCACTATTAGGAGGTGTGGGGCCTTTTTGGAGGGAGTGTTTAACTGTGGGGGTGGGCCTTGAGGTTTCTTCTACCCATTTCTCTCAGAGCATGGAAGTGAGGGGTAGACAGTAATAAGATGCTTATTGGTTGGCTTCCTGGGGATATGCATCCTCTTCACTTCCCTTTTTAGGCATACTCAGTCCTGAGTGGTTTATTTTCCCCAGGAAACCCTGCACATGGTAGAATATAGTTTTATATCCATTGAGGATGAATGCATCTTGTGAATTTTGCCAATTAAATAAGAACAAAGGTGGGAAGGAAGGTGGATCAGGCACAGTGGAGGAGGCATAAGACTGACTGGCAGTGAAAGGCAGGGTAAGAGCTAACCTGGGATGGAGGGAGAGAAGTCTGAGCAGGTGGGAACGAGAATGCTCAGCTGCCTTATAACAAGAAAGCGACTGGTAACTTTAAGAATATCTGTACCAGGAAGCTCATCTTCTTCCTTGGTACCTGCTCACAGACATCCTCATGTATTCTGAGAGAATATCTGGCCTTTGAAAGGAAAGAAGTCTTAAGAGAATAAAGCATGACTCTCTGCTAATCTGGAATTTACTGTCCTATGTCTGTCTCCTCAGTAAGTCAAAGTGGTCTGGGGTCTGGGGGCTTCTAGGGGAAGACCCTGCTGCCAGTGAGGTGTGAGGAAGTATGTGTGCTTTGGGCAAATGTGTGCTGTGATATGTGTATATATGAGTTATGCATTAGTTTATTATTGCTATAATTAATAAACTTTACCATACACTATTTTTTAATTTTATAAATACATACATTTACTTTTTGTCATATCAAAAGAAAAAAAACAAGGCTCTTCTATTAGTTTGGAAGTAGGTACATGTTCAGAATATATAATAATTTCTTAACGTGGCAGAGTACTACTTAATAAAAGTACTAGTCATAGTATTTTATAAATTAAGAAATTCTGTGAGTGTTGTATGTGTATGCATATGCTCCTGTTTCTGTGTATGTGTGTATATATGTGTGTTTTGCATACTTTTGCATGTGGAGGTCAGAGGTGAATGTTGGCTGTCTTTCTCAACTGCTTGTACTTTATTTTTTGAGACAGGGTTTCTCATCAAGTTCTCATTGAGTTTGCCAATAGGGCTAGGCTGGCTAACAAGCCAGCTTCAGGACTCTGCCTGTCCCCATGCCCCATTACTGGGATTACAGATGTACTGCATGCCCAGCTTCTGTATGAAGTGTCAGACACTGTCTGAACACAGGGCTCTTCTTGACTGACACCCACCTTACCAACTGAGTTACTGCTCAAGCCTAAGAACTGAAGTTACAGAAAACAACTTGATCCAGTTCAGATTATGCCATGTGGTTGTCCAGCCTCCTACAAACTAGCTGGTGTATGTTCGCTTCACTCAGCATCACAACATTTTGAATAGCTGGGTGAAATACGCACAGCTGAAGGAGATATGAGCAGACACTTTGGACAGAAATACTAGTGCAGAGTCTCAAAGACTCTCTCCACATCAATTTTCACACGTGCTAACTTAAATCACTGATCAAATTATATCTTAAAGTTTATAAATAGAAGTAATTTCCTTTTGGAAAAAATGATATTTTAAGAAATGTGATGAAATAAAAACTAAAAATTATATTCCATCTTTCAGCACGCTAATAACCAACTTTGAATATCTTAGGATTCTGTAAGTAGGAAATATCAGTACTATGTACACTGGCTAATGGTCATGTGGGATTTTCATTTTAGAATCAAGGATGACTGACTTTACATGCTCTCTGACTTTCACCAGGCAGATAAGCAGGAGCAGGAAGGTACCTTGGGGAAGAAACAGATTTGGGGCTGTGGGATGCACAGGCCACAGTCCAAGAGAAATGAAAGACACATGGACCCATTCAAACCACACAGGAAGGGTAGAGAAGATAGATGTGTAGGCTATGGGGCCAGGGGGTTTTATGGGCTGGGAAAACCAAGAATTTCTAGGTGGGAAGACTGAAAGTCAGGGCCAATTTAATGTTCTTGACAATTATAACTAATTTTAAAGAACACATAAAAATTCATATTATTCAGTTATTTATCCAAAAGAATTCTTTTTTTAAAGATTTATTTATTTATTATGTATACAACATTCTGCCACGATGTATGCTCGCACGCCAGAGGAGAGTGCCAGATCTCATTATGGATGGTTGTAAGCCACCATGTGGTTGCTGAGAATTGAACTCAGGACCTCTGGAAGAGCAGCCAGTGCTCTTAACCTCTGAGCCATCTCTCCAGCCCCCAAAAGAATTCTAAAGATAATTGATTTTGACATTTTCATCTTTAAATAGGAGATTTTAGTCAAAGGAAAGTTGCCACCTTTACTAAAGGCCCAGTTCTTTGAAGGTTGTTTCACAAGTTGTTTTAGAAAGCTGAAAACAACAACAACAAATGTTGTGGCTATTTAATTTATTTTTTTAAAAGTGAGATTTCCGAAGTGAGACTACTTATCTTCACTGTGATAAAAATTAGAGAGCACCACACCTGACTATATAGATGAGAAACATATTTAGATAAGTTTCTTAAACTTATTCTCTTTGATGATTTCCTCACAATTCCAGATTCTAGTTATTTCTAATGAAGGATTCATTGAACACATAATTCTTGGGGATCACTCAGAACACTCATGCCTCACATTCAGTACAATTATAAGAGCAGAAATCAAGGAATAGGGAAAGCAAACAATGAGTAAGAGCCACAAGGCCAGTTCCACAACAACAACTGCCCAAGCAGTACTGTCAGCTAACAGATTAGAGTATACCCTTTGAGTGGAGGGAGGATGCTATAACACTTTAGTGGGTGCACAGTAAAACTGATACAGCGTCACACATGCCAATAGGTCTTGAATTTTATGACCTAATTAGCTAGAGATGTATCCAAAACTGTAACAGACAGCTTGACTACACATTTTGCATGATACCACTTTGCAGAGGCAATTACTGTTGACATTTCATGCTATCTTTAGAAAAGAAGTGATTATTTACTAATAAAAAGAGGTGAATTTTGGCATGTCATTTCCTCAAGACATATTTTCAGCAATATAGCAAAGTGAATATTTAGTAAATATTTAGTACAAACAATTACTATGGTCTATTGAAGAAAAATTAGGATTACAGTAGCAGGTTGTCACCAATTCACAGTTACCTATTAATTGCTAACATTCCACTTGGTGTTCATGTATCTTGGCAGTTAGGTGTATTTTAATCAATGGTCCACTTCTACTTATAAGTTAAGAAATTGTAGAGATAAGTCCCGCCCCTTAGGGGGCGTGTTCGCCTCGGGCTAATGTTTGCTTATATATTTGGCGAGCGTGCTCCCAGCCCTTTCATCTGCTTTCCTGGTCTCTGCCGGAATGGTGGTTCTGTAAGTCTATTAAAG
>NC_022021.1:21249360-21289002 GCF_000317375.1 Microtus ochrogaster
TGGGTTTAGGGACCAGCACCAGAGGCAGTGCCCAGTACCTGGTGCCTAGTACACACTGGCTGAGTGGACCCACAAGGACCGCGGAGTATGCCGAGAGGGGGCGTGGAGAAGAAGGAAAGCTCACCAGCCTTGACCAACAGCTCCAGGAAGAACTACTTTGACAAAGAGCATCCTGTCAGCATTGTGGCAGCAGACGCCAGCTGTGCCAGACTCCGAAGTCAGAAGATAGCAGTGCTTGAATTGATAGCACAGCCTCCATTCAAACATTCACAGCTTCCTGTCCTCTTACCCTGAAAGTGCTGCCTCATACACAGCAAAGTTTACCATTCACCGTGTACCGCATGAGAGCACCTCATTTCAGCTTTACTTCTTGTCTCTTCCAGTGTTTATCACCTTAGATTTCTTTGTCCTTCTTGTTTTAACTCCAAGGGACAGTTAAGGGAAACTCTGCTAACTATTCTCCAGAACAGTACCCAGAAGTAAGTGTTTAATATATTAAAGACTGATGTGGGATTTCCCTCTGTATGCTGTGGTTACCACTAATTAATAAAGAACTGCTTTGAACCTGTGGCAGGGCAGAACAGAACTAGGCAAGGAAAGCTAGGCTGAATGCTGGGAGAAAGAGGGTAGAGTCAGAGAGACGCCATGTAGCCCTCCAGAGACAGATGCTGGAACTTTACGCAGTAAGCCATAGCCTTGTGGTGATACACAGATTACTAGAAATGGGTTAAATTAAGATGTATGAGTTAGCCAGGAATGTACTTAAGCTATTGATCAAACAGTATTGCAATTAATATGGTTTCTGTGTGATTATTTCAGAGATGAGCAGTCAAGAACAAACAAGCAACCTCCTACTACAGAAGACTGGACGGATGCATACTGCTGAGTATATATAAAAATCTCCTTTTGTTTTGAGCAAGACTATTGTCATGATGCCCAGGCTGTCTAGGTTATCTGAGAGCTAGGTATTTCAGTCTTGCCTTGGACTTGGGATTGTCCTGTTGCTGTATTTGGCAGGAAATCTCCTAAATTTGTTGGACTCAAATCCATATGAAGATTCCACAGAGTAGCAAGTTTTGTTTTTAGAAAAAACAAAAATCTGGCAAGAAAGCAGCTGAATAATTTAGGTGACAGTGCACACGTGAGAAAAACGAAAACATGCTTTAGCAGGTGGGAGGGGGGCAAAGTCTAACAGGGGAGTGGGATGAGGAGGGAAGGAGGGGTGCCAACATGATTTTCGGTGAGTTTTTAAATGTCTTTCTAAAGAACTGCCCTGCAGGCCCACGATATCAGAAGGTAAGCCTCATAAGACTTTACCCTAAATAAGTACATGATGGTGTTGTTGCATAGAGGATAGTGACCACCAGAGTTGAAGTTGAAATTTGCAATATTAACTATCTCTGCCCGTGGAGTGAATCATACCCTAAACAATATTTATCACCTCAGTTTCTGTGGGTCAGAAATCTAAGCACAGTTTAGCCAAATGATCTTGCATGGGATTTCTCAAGAGGCAACAATCAACCCAGGGCTGCAGCTGACTCATGGCTCAACTTGGGGAGAATCCTCTTGCAAAGTCACTCACGTGGCAGCCGCAGACCTCAAGTCCTTATTGGCTTTTCCCCAGAGACATCAGTTCTTTCTCATGCCAGTCTCTCCACAGAGTAGTTTGTAGCACAGCGGCTGGTTTTCAGCAGAGTGAGCAGGAAGAGGCAAGGGGGAGCCTGAGGTGTGCCAGCACTCCATGGCCTCACCATGTTCCCTGCTGTCACTCAGTTATGATGCCTGTGAGGTAGCAGCGACTGGTGGAGCTGAAACAGTGTGTCCTCTAAACAGCCATTTATTTTGCTCTGAGAATGAAGGGATAGAAGTGGGACTAACTTCTGTTACCCTTAGTGACTTACTAATAAAACAGCTGTTTCCCACTTCTGTGACTTCAGGCTCTTTCTGCTCTGCTCTAAGGTCTTGGTTCCAAAAAAAGGAGTATTTCATTGGTACCACAATAAGAATGCTACAGAAATGAAAATTGAAACCAACATCTTTCCACTGTGATCTTCCGATGCTCCTGAAGCAACAGGAAATGAATGCTACTACTCTCTTATTTGAATGGCAGATCCTTATTTCCAAATGAAAACTGAGCTGCCCTGACATGGTGAGTAAGGAAAAATTATCTGTGTGTTGTTTGAAGGAAAACGGCCCTTACAGGCTTATGTAAATACTTGGTTCCCAGTTAGTGGAACTGTTTGGGCAGGATCAGGAGGTGTGTCACTGGGAGTGGGCTATGAAACTTCAAAGGACTGTACCATTACAGTTTCTTTGTCTCCCCACTCCTCTTTGATGTGGAAGTGTCATATATCAATCTGTTGATTTCATTGGTTAAGCAATAAAGAAACTGCTTGGCCCTGATAGGTTAAAACATAGGTGGGAGGAGTAAACAGAACAGAATGCTGGGAGGAAGAGGAAGAGAGCTCAGAGATGCCATGCTCCCCTCTCCTGGGCAGGCACATGCGATGAAGCTCTGACCTAGGATGGACGTAGGCTAGAATCTCCCTGGTAAGCCACCTCGTGGGCTACACAGATTATTAGAAATGGGCTAGTCCAGATGCGAGTGTTAGCTGAGAAGAGGCTAGATATAATGGGCCAAGCAGTGTTTAAATGAATACAATTTGTGTGTTGTTATTTCGGGGCATAAGCTAGCCAGGTGGCCCGGGTGCTGGGGATGCAGTCCCGCCGCTCCTATTACAACCCTCTTTATGCCTTCTACTTGAGTATCAAGATGTAAGATCTCAGCTGTTTCTGCTACCATGCCTTTGCTCTATCATCAAGGGCTCTAACCCTCTGAAACTGTAAGCCCCAAATAAATACTTTCTTTTAGAAGTGGCCTTGGTCATGGAGCTTTATCAAAACAGAAGAGAAAAGAAATTCTCTAGGCTGCCTGTTAGTACTTCCTGGAATTATTTTCAATAGGAGTTTATAAAGCACTAATTCAAGCAGGATTGCTTATGGTCCAGACCTTCCAGGAACAAAGGGATGGGTCATTTCAATAGGTGAAGAATCATAACCAAATGAATGTTAATAGGGTGCTGAATTCATCATAGAAGGAAGCTATAAATACCAGCTATAATTATATGAACAGTTTCAAAAATTAAGAAACTAAGAATATTTCTTATTTTGATATTTATGGATGCATATCACATATGTATGTATGTATGTATGCATGAATGCATGCATGCATGCATGTATGTGAATCACAGGCTAGCTGGAATTCACTACTCCTACTTGAGGACTAACCAATCTGGTCTTGAACTTGTGGTAATCATCCCCCTAAGTTAAGTAACAGAGTCACAGATGTGAGCCATCACTCTCTACTTGACTGTGTAGTAAGAAGGTGCACATGAGTGTGAAACTAGATGTTTGACTAGGTTGAAATACATTTTTCAAAATTCTTTTTCCTATGCTTATTATTAAGAAGGTACATAAGGGTGTGTGTGTGTGTGTGTGTGTGTGTGTGTGTGTGTGTGTGTGTGTGTGTGTTTGGGGGTGGGAGTGAGACACGGATATGTAAGCTGCAGAGTAGGACCCATTTCTTACATATACATATGGACACTTATCTTTTGGGTTCATCTTAGGGTGTAAAGAAGTAGCAAGAACTGCTCTTGTTCTTCCTTCTCTTGAATTTCCCTTCAGTATCTCTGATGACTGAAGAGAGGATGTATTATTTAAGTCTATGATAAAGGACATAGGATTCTATAGGACATATATACAGCATACAACAGAGACAATAAGAGGTAAACTCAGTCCATCTTTGTGGACTCCAGCTCTTGCTTATGAGTTCTAGCCAATTTTTATTCTTTTCTACTTTACATCTAATATCCACAATTGTTTGTTTTGGATATTAAAATCCCAGTATCAAATAAAAATTTTTGTCCTTGTAAAACCTGTTTAACTAGCTCTAGTCAAATACCAGTAAAGGGAAAAAAAATCCTGTCATCTATACTGATAAAATAATGGGTCTTCATTCTCTCTGTATTCCAGACTTCTGAATCCAGCTGCTCACTACAACTTACTTGTAACCCCTAAATCATAGACAGAGTTACAAAAATTTGAATAATTACTCATGTTTCAATAAGACTCTACTCTGCCTTCTTGTTTCAGTTTTAATGTCATAAAAAAAGGAGGACTTTTCTCTACTAGCCTAAGTTGTTGCCAAGGGCCATGGCTGTATCTGTGACCACAGCTGGGGTCAGTGAGGATGTCTGTGGCCTGTGTCATCTCAGGAGGCCCTAGGAACCATGCAAGATGAAATCAGAGGCCCATGTTAAGCTTGCCACATCCTTCGCTGGCCACTACAGCAAGAGAGCTAGCCCCTGCACGCTGGAGATATGGCCGCCACCCCTCACCACAGGCCAGCGTGAAAGGACCCCGAGGACATGCATGTAGGGGAGCTGATTCTACCCAGTAACCCTAGGTGGGTGGCCCCAGGGGCCTGGACTGACCAGCTTGGCTACTATCCAGGCCCACAGAAGGGCCTTGAGTTGACCCACCCTAGTGTCTACCCATCTATGACTGATGGGAGCTGGTGAAAAGACCGATCCTGTGGAATGATACCCATAAGATCTCTAAGACTAGTGACAGACACAAGATATCCCAGAGGATTTCTGGTTAGGATCCAGTGATGATGGTGTACTAGAAACCAGAAGCCTTGAACCAGACCAGTGACTCATTGCAACGAACATTTGCCAGTAAAACTGATGGAACAAGGAGGTGTACTATATGCCTTGTATTGTTTATCATACAATCCTCCATTGCCACCAGGACGAATGACGAGGTGTTGGAGAAGGTGGAGAGAAGGAGATGCAAAGAGACTTTTCGTTGTGGATTTTGTAGTGGGATTTTTATGTTTGTTTGTTTTATGTATTTTTTTTGCTTTTGCTTTTGTTTGCTTGATTGCTTACTTTGATTTGTTTCCTTATAGGAGATGTGGAAGGGATGAGGGGAGGACAAGGGTGACCGGAGGAGAATGGTATTGGGCTGCATGATGTGAAACTACCAAAGAGTCAATAAAGAAGTTATTTAAAAATCATACCAGAAAAAGTAGACTTTTCATGGACTACCGAGTGTCATATTTTTCTCATTTTTGTGTTTTGACTTCACAATTTCAAATGTTTGCCCAGAAATGGCGCTATGGTATTTTCTAATTAATATTCCTTATCTCAAGAAAATTATGAAACGCCTTATAGAGAAATATATATGTAAGCTGTGCCCAGGCATGAATTACAGTGCTGTTGGGCATGAATTTGAACATAATGAGTAAACAATACATGTGATATGATGTGTGTTTAAGTAGAAACACATATAAACTAGAAGCTTGCATTGACTGGGTGATAAAGAGATAACCAGAAGCTCACAAGAAACTAACTCTGCCTTTTTCTAGGAGTACTAAGTCAGTGTTGGCAAATTCTGTGATTTCTCAGCAGAAAGCCACCATGAGCAACAATAACAGGTTGCATAATATCCATATACAAATATATCGCAGCATAGGTATCTCACCATAGTTTTATTTCTCTTATTAAACCTCGAGTCACAAACCTAAAATATTTAGCTGTGGTAACAGTGAGGCTCAGTTAAAGTTTATGTGCTAATGGTAATGATAGTTGAACTCGCCACCGAATGGTCACCTTCATAAAACAAACACACTTACTCGGTGGTTAGCTGTCATCGGTGACTGAGACATGGACTAGGCTGTGTTCCGAATTGCTGCTCATTTTCCAGCATTCAGACTCAGCAAGTGAGCGGAATTCACTGGTTCTCACTAAATACACTGCTCACTCTGTGTTTTCATAAAAATTACTGGGAGCTGCAAAAGCAAAACCAAGAAAGCAATGGCCAACATAACAGCACTTTCTTGACCTAGGTGCTCAGAAACAAACCCTTTAGGCAGGCAATGGATGCCTTCCTCACACATCCCAGAGTCCAGCTGCTCCTGGCCGTCTAACTGTTTCACTGCCTTGCTTTCCGTAGGCAACACATGCTTGCGTTTACCAACTCTCAACATCTTCAGATCCTCTTTGGCTCGGTTCCTTCCACTGCTGGTTTTTCCCCCCATGGGATACGACCTTGCACATCTTCCTACATCCAAATCCTACCTTACACAGAAGGTCCAATGAAATTTTTTGCATAAAAATAATTTTTCTCTAGATGACATGATTGCCTGAAATATGGGATGGGTACTTAGAGACAACCATCTTACTGAGGTTCTAAATGGCTTCTGAGTTCTTGTCTTTTAGGCATAGTCTCACCTGCCTAAGAAACTATCAATTATTTTTGAAGTCTTCAGCCATCACATTACTAAGCATGTTGATAAGCATTATAAGCTACCTAAACAATTTGAGCAAGTGTTTTAGACAAATGTGATATGTTATGAATAATATGAGATAGAACAACATATTTAATTTATGAAACAGAATTTCCATCAAAGCAGCATGTTTTTTTTTTTTTTTCCCTATAGAGCACACTTCACACTTCCACCAAGCACATACCTGCAGAGACTCGGGGACAGTCAGGCAGCATGGACTCCACTGATGTGTCCAGTGGTTCTGAGCTGGAGACCCAGTTGCAGCAGTTCTGCAATGTAACAGATACAATGTTGATCACATAAACAGTTCTGCAGTGTAACAGATATAACGTTGATCACATAGAATTGAAAGGAAAACTACATTTTTAGGTTGAAGAGGTAAATCTATCCTATAAAATAAATCACTAGAAGTGTATTTATATTCCATCAATTTAAAAATATTTTTCATATATAAACAGTCACTAATTTTTAAGGACTGTGGAAAAATTTACCTTTTTAATTCAACAAAAAAAATCTGTGTTGATGCTAAGATACATAATCTGCAAAGTATAATCTAATCTATTTCTAAGAAAAGTTAGATGTGAAGGAAAAAAGCCTCAAATCTGGCCCATACTTCCTTTGAATTTTTACTCTGGATCCACACCAATTAAGGGTATATTAAAATTACACACGAACACAGCCTGGTGAGCTGGAGCAGTGACAGAGGACACAAAACTTCACTCTTAATGCTCACTCTCTCAGATAACAAACATTCGCAACTCAGATAAATGAAATAACATTCCATTTCTTTTATAAACGTAAGCATATATCTAAATTCTGGTGGAAAAGATGTGATTATATAGTTTTAAAGGTATTCACAACACAGATAAACACACACAAAGAATTTCCACAGACAGATTCTATTTTAACAGAAGCCCTCCCATCAATCATGCTGGAGAAACGGGTGACCGCTATCCTGGTAAACAGTATGTATTGTGCATTTTAGATGCTTGCTGCCTTGGCTGTGCACCATGGAATCCGTTCGCACTGAGGAAGGGTCCTTGACTGGTAGATCAAGTGTCTTATTGTATTTCCTTAATTCATTCTGTCTGGAAGAAGATGTCAGCTGTGTTGCAGTGAAGAGAAAATTTCAAAGGCCCCAGTCCCCACCAATAAAGGCCGAGGAATGGCTTTTGAATAGATTTGTCAAGGCAACCCTACTGTTCTGGGACCAGAGAGAGCAGGGATAACATAAAGGAAGGGTTTGCTGTATGAGATTACAGACTCAAGCTCACAAAGCAAGGCAGATTTTTCTAAGAAACAGTAGATCAATGAAACTATTGAACTGTGTTGGGAAAAAAAAAACCATGAAAACAAACACATCTAGTAATGTTCTTAAATGCTTTCACTCTCTTTATAATTAAAACAGATAAAATTTAGTATTTTTCATGTCTGACAAACGCCTGATGGTTGAAATGGAGATAAGTTCTATAATATGCACTTCTCATCTTAATTAGCAGCTAAACATAAAATTACACAAGGTAAGAGAAGCAGAAATTATAAAAGAAATAGGGTTTTAGAAGATAGTTCGTACACTGGAAATAAGAAAAATTAATATTACCATTGATAGACTAGCACATCAGAGAATTTGAGATAATGCAGACGATTAGCACACAATTAGCCATCTTTTATATACAATGTGACACTCGCTTGTAAGAAATAAGTATTCTCCAAAGCAGTGTCAAGATATGTAAATGAATGATTTGTTTTATCATTCATCACGGCCTCTAATAAATTCAAAAATCATGACTTCTATAGGTTCTAAAATTAGGCTCCCAGTGATACAGGGGATAGCTTCAATAAAGAATGACTTTCTCTTTCTCTCTGCTTCTCTTAAACAATTCAGTCTCTTCAATGACAGCAATTAGCACTGCCACCAGACAGACAGCGATTAGGTACATATTTTAATTATTATTCATCCTCCTAGTGCCTCCAAATCTGATGAAAGTTGGCTATCACCCAGGCGATATGCCAGTCTTAATACGGATCACCTGCATCTCACATGTGCAGAACTGTGCCTCACCCAATTTCTAGTGTTAATAGAAGAGATGGCACATTATAATCTGTAGACAATTAGTCATCTTTCTAAAATGACTTTTAAAAGCTGACTCAAACTTTTGTCCATTTTTTAAAAACAGATCACCGCTGGCTCAAATGTTGAAAGAGAAATACAAGCTGCCACTTTATGACTCTGAGATTTCAGTTCCATCTCCCACATGATGAAAGCTTTCATCTCTCCTGCAAAATCAGGACAGGGAAGAGGCCTATAGCTAAAAGTGAAGATGTCAAATGTCTTGTGCAACAGCAAGTACCTATGCAGGATCGGAAAGGATAAAAACCAAGCTTGAGGGGTATGTGTGCACGCACATGTGAGTGTGCACATGTGTGTGCCATCTGTGTGTGTCATTCTGCATGTTGCATTTAAGGTTTACTAAGAAAAGTATAGAGAAAGCAAGTAAAACAAGTTAAAAATGTTTGCAATATAAAAACGTGAAATAAAATGACACAAGCTTTGAAATTTGTAACATAAGACGTACAGAGATTACTCATGAATTTAACCTGTTTGAACCGTATCTTCTCATATGTACTTCCCTGAGATGTGTTTCTATTGTTTAAAACCAAATTTATGTTCAAGTTGTTCTAATGCTTATCTCCCCCTCTCCTTAAGTCCCCAATCAGCCCCTACTCCTGTTCTTCACAGGGGATGGGGAATCCTGGGTGGCCACAAACTAGGAAAACTACCTGAATTTCAGACACAGTAATATTAGCTTCCAAGATCTTACTCTCTGGTACACACAATACTCAAGAAAGTGAGTTAGAGCAGAGGCACCAACAGTGCTATGCTAAGACTCAGATGTCACACCCTAAGCAAAGACAGGAGTCCTTGGCCAGAGGCAAGATAATGGAATGGATCACTTAACTATCATGTGTGTATCCACAGGAAAAAATGAACGCAACATAATGAATGCTTACAAGTTAAGTGTTTCAGTGTAAAAGGTTTCTTTTGCCAAGATTATGATCTTGCAGATCTTTGTGGCTGTAAATTTCCTTTGGAAAATCCACAGCGCGGGGATTAGTAACAGGAACATAAGTGCCTATTAGCCACAGTGCAGAGTGACATGCTTTGACTTGTACCAAGGGTGGACAACATTTCTGCAGACATGGAATTAATTTTTGTCTTTATCTTGTTTAATTTTAAATTTAATTTTGTGTGTGTGTGCATGCATGTGCATGGACTGCAAGTGTAGGCCTTTTAAGAGTTGGTTTGCTCTTTCCACCTCGGAATCTGGTGATTGAGGTCAGGACGTCAGATTCATGTAGCAAGTTCTTGTATCCACTGAGCCATCTTGTCATGAAATGGATTTGAAAGTTAAAAAAAATGTGTGTGTGTGTGTGTGTGTGTGTGTGTGATATATATGCAGGTTTCCACAGAGGCCAGAAAGTACTAGATATACTGGATAGAGCTGGAACCATAGCTAGTTGTAGCTGCTTTGAATGGCTGAGCCATCTCTCCATCCCAATATAGAGGTGAAGGTGGAGAGGGTAGACATAGGAAGATCTGTGTGTGTCTGTGTGACTACGATCAAAACAGTGTGTGAAATTATCAAATAATAAGATGCTAGTATAAAGACTGTAGAATTTGGTATGTTATATCTGAAGAGAAAAGAAGATAAGAGCTAACTCTTTGCAAGATATTAGAGAAGCTTGATTTATTGGTTGAGTTTAGGTTTTGATTTCTGTTTATTATATTTGCATGCATTGTAATTATGGTCTTAAAGACTAGTCTTTAATATGGAGGTTTTGTGCCTTAAACATGATCATGTACCATAACAAGGTTATGTTTCTAGGGCCTTGTGGTGGTTTGAAATGAAATGGAAAAGGCCCCCCAAAGGGAGCGGCACTGTTCAGAGGTGTGGCCGTCACTGTGGGGGAGGACTTGAGGTCTTCTGTGCTCAGATACTCCTCGTCTTACAGACTACTTCCCGTTGCTGTAGGACTCCCAGCTCCTGCTTTAGCACGAGTATCCCCTGTACGCCACGCTCCCAGTCATGATGAAAGTGGACTAAACCTCTGAAACTCTAAGAAGCTAGCTCCATTAGATGTTTCCTTTATAGGAGTTGCAATGGTCACGGTGTCTCCTCACAGCAACAGAAACCCTAACTAAGACAGGCCTACAGTCAGAGTCGAAGGGTATCAGGGAGGGTATACATGAACTGTATTGCTGGCTTGGCTACAGACTTTCAAGTCAGGGCATATCACACCCTCAGCATCAACAGTACGAGAACCTCACAAGTGCCTTTAAGGTCCCTTAACACACTTTTGAGCCCTCCTTGTGGCTTAGAATCCACAGTTGGTCTTCATCTGAAAAAAGTTTCAGTTGGAGGGATTGCTAAAGCAATATTCTTTGACCCCTTTTTAAGGAAAAAAATGGTATTTTAAAATTATAAGATAAAAAATTTAATATTTAATTTGTTGTTTGCTAAATTAATAGGCCTGAAATATTAAGATTTTCATACTAAAAATGCTTAGTATAAAAAACTTTATCACATTAATTTGTTGCTTATGAGATAAACTAAACCATGCCTTTATCAGTCTTTACTATAATAGAAATGACTAAGCAATTGCCAGTATTGTTTTATTTCCAAATTTAAGCCAGAATTTGGTAAAACAATGAAGTTAGTAAACAGGATAAAATTACAGAGGCACCCTCTTCTATAGCTATAAATCTTTATTAGGAGGAAAGATAGTTTACAAATATTTTAACCTTTTTGTGTGTAGGTTTGTGTGAAAGCATTGCGTTTGTATGTGTGTGCTTTTGTCACATAGATTGACTTTCATAAAGAACTTCTGATGGAGAAGGGATGCACAGGAGAAAGTACGATAGTGGAGAGATTACTGATGCATATGCTCAATACTGACTTATTTCCATGAAGCTAATGTCAAATTCTTATGATATCAGCAAGGTAAATATAAACAGAAATGAGTTTTCAGCTAGATGTCTGAAACAGGATCAATCGACTAACAAGCCGAAGATTTTGAAAAAGACAGGGGTCATGTTTGGTAGATCCTTGTTAGTTTTCAGACTCAGCAGGGACATGCAATAAGCAGCTTCCCTCGATGTAGGGAGGCAGGGCCATGGTCAGTTTGAGTGGCTCTAAAAGTCTCCAATCAGCCCTGCCCCCCGTCCCCGCTTCTACCCCTATTGGCAGTATGGAGCAAATCAATTTCATTATGGCTCATCCTGATCACATTCCCAGAAGGAAAGGACAGGACTGAATATACATGAAGCTTCTTTCTGGTAATTAAGTAACTACAATACTATATAGCCAGAAACATTCAACAGGAGTTAATATGAATCATAACATCAACCCTGTCATCACCTAAAATCCTAATGCAAACTGTATACACACATAATATTCTATTCAGTAGTGGGCAGAAAGGATTCTTTCAAAAAGTTTTGTCTTCTGAAAGCTTTCTTTTATTATTTTAACTGTATCTAGACTTTTTATTCTATCTCAACATTCTGAGAATGTGGGGTGGGAGGCAATATAAGTTGGTGGGGACTCCGGATACATAGGCACATGCCCATTAATCTCAGCACCAAACAAAACCATGCCTCACCTCTCTCATCCATTCTCGGATGGTTTTGCCAGCTTCTTGATGCCACACATTGTGAACAGAGTCTGTCAATGCCACAGCAGTTACCTTACTTTTTACGTCTGCTTCTCGTTGAATCATCTGTTTTAAAAAGAAAAATAAAACATACTCTAATTTTTCTTCCTGATACAGCCTGCTTATTCATAGAAAATACTATATTAAAAATGAAAAAGGCATGCATCTTTGGCTCAGAGTTACTCTTTTCTATTTGAATACAGACCCTATTCTTGTCCATGGATATGAAAAGGCTAACATTTTCTTTCAAAAAGCTAATACCACTTAAGTCTTGGAACGACACAGCTCTATTATTTTCCATGTGGCTTGACAATTCAAGGATTAAAGGGATCACAGAGGAATCCCTGAGGGTTTCTTTTATAAATTTCCTCCATCACTTCCTATTTCAGGGAAGTCAGCACCTGGGGCGCACTGTTAGCTCCTCAGGCCTGTCTTCTACTAATTTCCAGGCGGTGGCACACTGGTGAAGAAAGCTGCCTGGCATTAGTTCTCCAATTTAACTGGCCTGCTTTTTGCCTTGGCCCTGTGACTCCTTGGTGATTTCAATGCTCCCCCCAAAACTATTCTCTTTCAGTTAATTGATACTATTTGTTTTCTGTTATGTTTCTTTATGTTAGCAAATGGTTACATTTTAACTTCTCCCTATATTTATGAAGTTATTAACTTCCCAAAAATAAGGATTTTTTTTCTGGCTTGAAGATACTGACTATTTCATCAGTGGCCAACCAGATAAGAATATGGAAAAGTAAAAAAAAAAAAAGTATGCCAAATGAAGCAAAAGCTACTTCAATCTGTGAACACTGGACAGTCTGATGTGGCATATTAAAATGTAGGAAAACATAACAAAAATTAAAGCCCACATTCGAGCACAATGCTGTACTTCTACCGGTGATCCCACACTGAAGAAAAAAAGGCACGTTCTGCATCTCCACCATTTGTTCTTAATCCCCATGAATTGTCCATCAAAAACATAATAACATACTTAAGAAAAGGGAGAAGAGTGAATGGTGAAGAACGCTCATGCAGGGAACACTGCAGCCACAAGTCCAGACTGGAGATGCTCGCCCATATTCTGAACTAAGCATCTCAAAAATCAATTCCCTTCTCAGATTAAACTCTGCATCTTCATACCTATTAATGAAAACTACCTAAAAGCACCTAACTCACTGCTAAAGTTGCCTCAGAAGCATTTTTGCACCTAAAACTTATGTATTTTGGTGTGCCTATAATTTTTCTTTTCTTTTCTTTCTTTTCCTTCCTTCCTTCCTTCCTTCCTTCCTTCCTTCCTTCCTTCCTTCCTTCCTTCCTTCCTCCCTCCCTCCCTTCCTTCCCTTCTTCCCTCCATTCCTCCTTCCTTCCTTCCTTCCTTCCTTCCTTCCTTCCTTCCTCCCTCCCTCCCTCCCTTCCTTCCTTCCTTTCTTTTCTTTTTTTCTGAGACAGGATTTCTCTATAGCTTTGGTTCCTGTCCTGGAACTAGCTCTTGTAGACCAGGCTCGAATTCACAGAGATCGCCTGCCTCTGCCTCCCGACTGCTGGGATTAAAGGCGTGCGCCACCACCGCTCAGCCTGTGCCTATTTTCTATAACAACAAGATACTAAAATTAATATTGATATGCAATACCACAGTTACAGGAAAACACCCCCTGCATTAGCAGTGTCTTAAAGGCTTAATTCATATAACAATCCAGTTAAATACTTTATTATTCGTTAATAACGAGTATGCTACCTTCTTTAAATTATTTTTCACTGAATTAGTATTGCCATTAGAATATAAAAGAATGATTCAACATCAGACAGTTAGAAAAATCACAGAATAGTGAATCCATCTGGCTAAGGAAGAAATTTTATGTCCTTACTCTCATTTCCTAAACATGAAAACAGAAAGAGAGTTCAAACAATTGATAAGGTTACAATTTAAGAACATACCCTTTTTTGATATTCTCAAAAGTTCTGACCTGGGTTTTACTGTGGTTGTTGCTACCATATACAGATTTGCTTAAGGTATTATCTGAAGACATTAAATCCTGACAGTCATTTGTAAAATGAAATAAAATTAAGTATTGAAAAGGCTAAGGACTTAGTGCAAATACTAAATGTCTAGGGATTAAAATTCTACAAACTGGAATGATGCTAAGTTGTGAGGTGAATGAACAGAGAACATCCACCAGGCGGACACTTTACATACCTGATGTGCTCATGTGAACTTTTCTTTACATCATGTTCTAGGCCACAATGGCACAGCTATACAGTTCTGTAAAATGTGCTTTGCAGGTTACAAATCAATGTGATATTCACATTTAGAAATGTAGAATGGCCAAATTCCTCAAGATCTTAAAGAGAAATTCACATAAAAATATCAACTATTTTATCTTTAGATGGCAATAAATCAATGAAAACTCTTAATTTTCAGTGTATTTACTTCTGTTTCATCATGGCTGCAACAAACTCAGCAGTGGTGGACTCCCTGTGACTGCCGTTTCTGCTCAAGCCAGCACTTTCACACTTCTGGCTTGGTTTCAGTTCCCCCCCCCTTCACTCCTCAATGCTGTATGAGAGCTGGGAAAACAATGATGGTAGAGTGGAGACTGCTCCCTAGGAAACTAGCCTAGAGATGTTTAAGAAACAGATCTTAGGAAGAATATAGTAAAACAAAGAATCAGTGGAACACAGCTGGAAAGGAAAATAAATTATAGATTATCATTTATAATACAGTAATGTGTTGGGAACTCCTGAAATCTGGAAAGGAAACAGACAATCACTGAAGCTCTTCATGCCCATCTAAGATGGAAACACTGGTACTTAATCAGAATCCACACACACAGCTGTGTGAATTTATGTCCATGAGTAGATTCTCAATGGGACCGTTAGTCTCTAAAACTGGCAAGGCCCTGTAACGTCAGTCTCCACAAATTCTTGAATGAATTATGAGGAACTTACTTAGCAATCCCTTAGGATAATCACAGTTGGGATCATTTAACATCCATAACCAGTCTTTCAGAAAGAAACAATGCTATCTGCTATCTCATTTCAGTTCATATCAACTTTACTCAACAAAAATGATAAAATTTATGAGCTGGGTGGAGGTAGTGCATGCCTTTAGTCCTAGTACTTGAAGGCAGAAGCAGGTGGATTTCTGTAAGTTTGAAGCCAGCCTGGTCTTCAAGAGTTAGTTCCAGGACAGATTCCAAAGTTACAGACACACCCTCTCTCAAAAACAAAACAAACAAAAAAAAAATCAAAACCAAAAAACTCAGGGCCAGAAGGTTTCAGTACAGAATTCTACCAGAATATCAAAGAAGACCTAATACATATACTCTTCAAATTGTTCCACACAATAGAAACAGAAGGAACATTGTCAAATTCTTTTAATGAGGCTACAGTTACCCAGATACCAAAACCATACAAAGACTCAGCCAAGAAAGAGAATTACAGATCAATCTCACTCATGAACATTGATGCAAAAATACTCAATAAAATACTGGCAAACTGAATTCAAGAACACATTGAAAAAAAAAAAACATTCACCATGATCAAGTCGGCTTTATCCTGGAGATGCAGGTATGATCTGACATATGAAAATCTACCAATGTAATCCATCATATAAATAAACTTAAAGGAAAAAAAAAAACATGATCTTCTCAGATGAATGCTGAAAAAGTGAAAAAGCATTCAACAAGCTCCAACACCCCTTCATGATAAAGGTCTTGATGAGATCAGGGATACAAGGTGCATATCTAAATATAAAAGAAGGAAAAAGCAATATCCAGCAAGCCGATAGCCAACATCAAATTGATGGAGAGAATCTCAAAGCAATTCCACTAAAGTCAGGAACAAGACAAGGCTGTCTACTCTCTCTATATCTACTCAACATAGTTCTTGAAGTTCTAGCTAGAGAAATAAGACAACAAAAGGAGATCAAGTGGATACAAATCAGAAAAAAAGAAATCAAACTTTTGTATTTGTAGATAGCATGATAGTATATATAAATGGCCCCCAAAACTCTACCAGGGAATGCCTACAGCTGATAAATACCTACAGCAATGTGGCAGGATTCAAGATCAACTAATAAAAAAATTAGTAGCCCTCCTGTTTACAAATGATAATGAAGCTGAGAATGAAATCAGAGAAACATTACCCTTTACAGTAGCCACAAATAACAAAAAATATCTTGGGGTAACACCAACCAAAGAGGTGAAAGACCTGTTCTACAAAAGCTTTAAGTATTTGAAGAAAGAAATTAAACAAGATATCAGAAAATGGAAAAATCTCCCATGCTCTTGGATAGGTAGGATCAACATAATAAAAATGGCAATTTTACCTAAAGGAATCTATAGATTCAATGCAATTACCATCACAATTCCAACACAATTATTCACATATCTTTTAAAGAATAATAATCAACTTCATATAGAAAAACAAAACAAAAAATAATAGGATAACCAAAACAATCCTGTACAATAAAGGAACTTCTGGAGGCATCACCATCCCTGACATCAAGCTCTATTATAGAGCTACAGTAATGAAAACTTTTTTATGCCTTTTATTGACATAAAAACAGACAGGTTGACCAATGGAATCGAACTGGAGACCTGGATATTAATCCACACACATATGAATGCATGATTTTTGACAAAGAAGCTAAAATTATACAATGGAGAATAGAAAGCATCTTTAACAAATGGTTGTGCATGTAAAAGAATGCAAATAGATCCTTATCTAACCCCATGCACAAACTCAAGTCCAAATGGATTAAGGACCTCAATATAAATTTGACCACAATGAACCTGATAGTAGAAAAAGTAGAAAGTAGTCTTCAATGCAGGGGCATAGAAGACCACTTCCTAAATATAATACCAGTAGCACAGACACTGAGAGCAACAAAAAAATAAATGGGACCTCCTGAAACTGAGAAGCTTCTGTAAAGCAAAGAACACGGTCAATAAGACAAAAAGGCAGTCTACTGAATGGTAAAAGATCTTCACCAACCCCACATCAGACAAAAGACTGGTCTCCAAAATATATAAAGAACTCAAGAAATTAGACATCAAAATTCCAAATAACTCAGTTAACAAATGGGGTATAGGCCTAAACAGAGAATTTTTCAAATAGAAGAATTTCAAATGGCTGAAAGATACTTAAGGAAATGTTCAACATCCTTAGCTATCAGGGAAATGCAAATCAAAATGACTCTGAGATACCATCTTACACCAGCCAGAATGACTAAGATCAAAACCACCAAAGATGGCTTATGCTGGAGAGGATGTGGAGTAAGGAGAACACTCCTCCATTGCTGGTGGAAATGCAAACTTGTACAAACACTTTGGAAATCAGTACGCCAGTTTCTCAGGAAACTGGGAATCAACCTACCTCAGGACCCAGCAATATCACTCATGGGTATATACCCAAAGGATCATAATACAAGGACATTTGCTTAACTATGTTCATAGCAGAATTGTTTGTAATAGCCAGAACCTACAAACAACCTAGACACCCCTCAACCAAAGAATGGATTTTAAAAAAATGTGGTACATTTACACAATGGAGTGGTAAAAAACACCCAGCAGTAAAAAACAATGACATCTTGAAATTTTCATGCAAATGGATAAAACCAGAAAAAAAAAATCCTAAGTGAGTTAACTCAGACCCAGAAAGATGAGCATAGTATGTACTCACTCATGAGTGGATACTAGCTGGAAAATAAAGCACAAGGAGCCTATAGAAGAAGCCCCAGAGAAGGTAAGTAACAAGGAGAACCCTACAAGTAGCATATAAACATCTCCCTGGAAGGGGAAATAGACAAGTTCTCCTGAGAAAATTGGGAGCATAGTGGTGGGGAAGGGAGGGAAGAAGGGGTGATAGGTGAGAAGGAGAAGGAGGAGAACTTGAGGGAACAGGATAGTCAAGACAAGGGAAGGACAGAGACAGAGAGCAAGTGAAGAGATGTCTTGATTGAGGAAGCCATTATGAAATGAGCAAGAAACCTAGCACTAGAGAAATTCCCAGGAATTCATAAGGATGACCCCAGCTAGAACCCTAAGCAAAAGTGGATAAAGAGCCTGAACTAGCCTTGTTTTATAGTCAGATTGATGAATATCTTAAATTCACCACAGCAACTGATGGGAGCAGAAGTAGAGACCTGCAACGGAGCACCGGGTTGAACTCCCAAAGTCCAAATGAAGAGTTGGAGGAGTGAGAATATAAGCAAAGAGGTCAAGATCTTTTATTGGTTAATGAATAAGCTGTTTCGGCCAGTGGTTTAGCAGAATACGGCAAGGTGAAAGTTCCAAGAGGAGGAGAAAGTCAGCAAAGTCAGGGAGAAGCCATGTATCCCCTCTGAAGAAGCCAAGTCAGATGCTGGATGGAACTTTAACTGGTAAGCCACGTGTGATACACTGATTAATGGAGATGGGTTAGTTTAGGATATAAGAGCCAGCTAAAATTATGCTTAAGCTTATGACCAAACAGTATTTCAAATAATATAGTTTCTGTATCTTTATTGTGGGACTGGGTGGGACAGAAACCTCCCTCAACACTAATAGGAGCTCACCAACTCTGGCCAGACAGGAAAGGAACCAGCATAGGACCAACCTAGGCCATCTCAATATGGATGACAGTAGTATGCCTGGGGCAGACTGCAGGCCACTGACAATGGCACCAGGATTTATCCATACTGTTTATACTTTTGGGAACCCATTGTCTTTGGACGGATACCTCAGCTTAGCTATAGTAGGGAGGGCCTTGGACCTTCCCCAAAGCAATGTGCCTAACCCTCTCTGAAAAGTGGATTGGGGGTAGAGTGGGAAGGAAGGTGGAGGGAATGGAAGGAGGAGAGGGAGTGGAAACTGGATTGGTATGTAAAATGAAAAAAGATAGTCTTTTTTGCCTTTTTTAAAAAATAAAATAATAATAGAAAAAAATGTAATCGACTCAATAACAAATACTTTGAAGAGGTCAAAAGCATGTGCCATGTGTACTTGGGTTCACATTACTTACATTTTTGATGGGGCTGAAATGAAATGGGGAATCCATTTATTCCTACCAAGGTACATTGAAAGTCTTAGGCAACAATGGCCAGATTGATGATGGTCTTTGAAGATCATGTGGCAAGATGAAGATCAGTGGGCCTGGGTCAGAAGCAGTTACCCTTGCTTCTCCTGCACTTTCCTGAAACCTCATTTACTCTACCATGTTTCCCCAAAGCCCTTACTGATACTCTTTTCATAAACCCCTGACCAAATCTTGACACTCCCTTCAGAAAGGATAAATTTAGATTTTCCCCAGATCTAAAGCTTCTGGAACATTACAATGAGCTTTTTTTTTTTATTTCCCAGAAAAGAAACTGCCAACACTGTGACATGGCCATTGTGATCATGGGATCACTGAAGCGGTGGTTATTTACACGCATGGACTCCGAGACATTTCACCATGGGTAGTTCATAGCTGCAGGGGAAAAGGGTGCCATTTTCTTCAGTAAGCCATGAAAGTAGGAGGCAACTTGTTGGGATGAATTGTTTCAGCAGAAGAGGAAGAGAAATTAGAGAAGGAACAGGGAAAGAAAACTATTTAAATTCATTATATACATGTATGAACCTGTCAAAGAATCAAAGAAATGGGAAAATTAATGCAATTTAAATTAAGGCAAAGACATGTCTTGATTTAATTTGAAGCGGGAAGAAGCTGATGTCTTAAGGACGTCCTGCTGTGAAGTTTTTAGCATATCTTTCATTCTGGATATCAGATTTTTGGAATTAACCTCCAAAAAGAACTCCCACCCTAAAGGAGGGGTTCTGAACTGGGATGAGCTGACTCTAACACAAAATAAGTCATGATTTTATTTCCTGCATTTCTGGCCTTCAGGAGATTTACTTGTCCTCAAGTTCTAAAGTCCAGGAAACCTCCTAAAAGAGGCCATTATGTGTTGGGTGTAGGGTGTGTCCAAGCATGTGCAGGGACATCTCTACATTTTTAGAAAAAAGTGTTTTAAATGAGGGAAATATTTTAAAAGTCTTCTGTCAGAAAATGTATGCCTTATTTTAACATTATGACATGTGTTACACATATGTACTGAGGGTTACAGCATGTGAACGTCTTGTACAGGAAACAGTATCTGAAAGGAAATCAAATAATGCCAGTTCCTTCCAATTAGGATCTGACATGACTACTGTGTGAGCATGGGGACATCTGTTCTGGTTAGCAGCACGTGTGTATATAAATAGAATAGATCCCTCTAGAGATCCACTGGTTAAGAATTCAGATTATGAAGTTTCCAAAGTTCGAAGAGTACTAAAAGCTACTATCATTCATCCTTTTAACTCTTATGCAGTGTTTCTTCTTGAATATAGCTGGGATATGGTCGGCTAACCATCACTATCTCACCCAGTCCTCTTCTACCACTTACAGTCATCCTGGATACTCTCTATCAAATGGCATTCCACCCTGGGTAGCACTGTGCCAATCAGACAGCATTGGATTTGGCAATCTTTGCGCTATACCTGTGACAGAGACAACTTTTCTTCCTTCTTTCTTTTGGTTAATTCTACTCCAGCAACATACAACTCACAACAAAAATGTCTGTGCTTGAACATTCCCATTTTCATCCTGTCCTCTAGGGTGCTGATCTGCTGGGGATGGTAATGAGATACACAAACTTCAGTGGATGAAATGTGAAGACAGAACTGTCCAGCAGGAAATTCAGACCAGAATCATATTTAGCTCTCACAGTTCACACTTCAAATATGCATTTCCTATTTTTATAAAATAGAAGTTATCACATAAAAAGTGTGCATAACTTAAATTGAAAACTTAAAAGTCAGATTCCCAAGAATCAGATACTTGCTTTCACCAATTCCAGGAAAGATACCTTAACCAAGTTATTTTGACTTTTTTCTGTACTTAAATTTTATCATGAGTGTATCAATGGAGACGGCAAATGTGCTTCACTTACAGGCATTTGCCTACTAAATGGGGAAAAGCAGCAGCAGCAGCAGCAGCAGCAGCAGCAGCAGCAGCAGCAGCAGCAGCAACAGATAGGCCATGCAGCACACATAGGTGAGCCGCGCTGCGCCAACGCAAACTGAGTGCTCCCTGTCTGGACTCCGTTCTGTATTAGTGCTTAGTCCAGAAACACATTTAATGACAAACAGTACTTTCCAAAAAGTCCTTCCATAAGGGAAACTTCATGTAGGGCTGCTTGCATTCTTGACTCGGTGGTGCAGTACTTCTATAATGGCATGGTTCAGTGGTAGGAAAGTGTTAATAATTAAGTCCTCTTAAAAGCCTATACTCAGAGGACAAGAGCAGTCACAGTACCAGGCACTGGAGTGAGAACAGAACTGCTGGGTAGCACGGTGGCAACATGACTTTCCTAACACTTGTAGCCTTTCAGGATGACTGGACATGGCAAGGAAGTGTGCCACACATGTAGCCAAGGCAGGGAAAAAGAGTCCCTTTATTCTTTTGGTTCAGAAGCAGCATATCTATATTTTCCTTAGGATAAGCCCTGAGATATAAAGTATATCCAGAGGAAGGCAGTATAGTGTTATAACTGAAATCAGGCAGCAAGCAAAGCATGTGCAAAGTATTGAATTTTATTTTTTAGTTATGGTTGAAGCTTGTAAAATCCCTCACATGAAAACAACATTGGTAGTCTCCTCCCAAGGAAATGAAGGACAAGGCATATTATGACAGACGCAATGGTGCTAGCTGCTAATGACCTCCACTCTCACACTCATTTCCACGTCCGATGCACACTTCCTTTGAGCTATGGCATCAACACACTCTTCAGTGACAAAACTCATGCTGAGGGAGAAAAATTTTGAAGGATCATAAAACTACTCTACTAATCTGTATTTCCACCTCTTCAAATATATAAAGTGATTTAGTCTTACTAACATATTTTTAAGAGAAATCATTTGGCATAAATAGGATGGCCACACATTTCCACTTTTACAGGGGAGTCTGGAGTGGCTCTGTTAAACTGTTGCAAGCAATAGTACTCTTTTCACTAAGTATGTGTTCTGGACAGTTGTAACATGAATGGGGCTGGCTTGTTGGGGTTTTCTGTCCTGCCTGGTACCCCACAGCCGGCAAGCCCCCCCCAAAAAAAATCACACAAAGATCTCTATAAGTTATAAAGCTGATTGGCCCATTAGCTCAGTCTTCTTATTAGCGCTTGTAGCTTATATTAATCCATTATTCTGATCTATGTTAGCCATGGTGCTCAGTACCTTTTTCAGCGGGGCAGATCACATCCTGTTACTTTGGTGATCTGGGCAGGAGTGGGAGGAATCAACTTCCTCCTTCCCAGAATTCTCCTGTTCTCATTGTATCATTTCTACTTTCTGTCTGGTTTTCTCACCTATACTTCCTGCCTGGCCAATCAGCATTTATTTAAAACATGATTGACAGAATACAGATAATTCTCCCACTAGATAGTAGCTAATTTGGTTATAGTATTATAACACAGATAGTAAAAATTACTCAACAAAAAATTGGTAAATCTATAAACTGACATCTCACTGAATGCTTAACAATTTAAGTATTACTCCAAGCTTACATAGCTAATAAGATTGAGTGGGTTTAAAAAGAACACATGAAATTGAGAGGGAATATTGGATGGTGGGGAAGGGAAGAAATTGGAAAGGAGGGAATGGAAGGTAGATTTAACCAAAAACACATTATATGCTTGTGTAAAATTCTTAAAAAGAAAAAAAAGAAACCCTGTCGGAAAATAAATGACGAGTCCCCAAACCCAAGAAAGAGCAGGCCTCAGCGCTTGCAAAGCCCCTCACATGAGACATGCAGGCTCACACCCTGGGCAGGTAAACATGGCCAGCTAGCTGGGTCTCCAAGCAGCAACAGGATGCGACATTTTCTTTTCCTGAACTTTGAAGCAACCTCTGTCTGATTTCAGGAAGGAAAAGCTCTCCAGAGGCAAGGACACCAAGGGCCAGGGCCTGCACAAGTTAAGTTTTTGGGTCCCATGCATTATGAAGATAAGCCACAGGTAGCGAATGGCAAACTATGATTTATTAATGCAGGCAGTCAGAAGAGAGCAGCAATAACTTCCTTTTCTTTTCCTGCCTAGACCATGCTGCCATGTGCAGGCTTCTGAAACCAGAAAAAGAAAAGAAAATATATGCTATGAGGGGAAAAGACAGTAACTAAAAAGATACTCTATGAATCAAGAAGATAGCTACCTAGCATCTCTTACATCAGAGTGAATTAAACTGTGAGGAAACAAAAGAATGCCAGTACTAAGTAAATGGCTTGAGAAATGCTCAAAATGGCTTATTTGATTAAGAGGTTTGGTTTTATAAGATAGACCACAGAAGGTAAGATACTATAAAACACAGATTTGGCAATTATAAAGAATGCATATTAAAAGGACATATTATTATTATTTTTTTTTAAAAGGACATATTATAAGTGAGAAATAAATGCTGTCAACCTCCAAGTGTATGTAAGGCAGTCTTAGCAAGAGAGACATTTAAATGTTGGGATTAAAAATGATATATTTACTAAAACTTTGTGAATTTATTTGATACGAAGAAATTCTGACACAAATCACTTCATATTTATAATATCCATTTAAAATCAGTTCTGAGCTTTTATTGATTGATGTCTTCTAGAAATACATAGGTACACTATTAAGTACTTATTAGTCTATAAGCACCCAGGAAATACCAATTATTCAATGGTTTAAGAATTTGCAGAAAAACATACACTGCTATAGATTGAGGAGTGGCCGGGAACATTCACTGGGAGCAGGGTGACAGTCGTCAAGGTGCACAGCATCACACGGTCTTTTCCTTCAAGAACATATAAACCTGCTGCTGAGTCTGATGACCTGAGTTCAATCCCTGAAACCCATAGAAGGAAAAAGCTGATCCCCACAAGTTGTTCCGTGACATCCATATGTAATGCTATGTATGGCATACACACCCCATACATATATACATACAGAAAAAATAATAATAATGTAGTACAAATAAAATCCAAGATTCTTATTACCTATATTGTTTTAGATATACTTTGATCGTGAACTCTGTTATATGCCATGAACAGAAACAAACCGTATTCTCATTTACAAACTGTGTAATAGATGTTTTATGTCCTGTAGAAAGACTTCACAATTTAGGAGGGAAATGGATCCACATATGTTCTGTATAGGTCATTAGTTGAGTATACACATACATATATCTCATTTTACAGAAACATTTTTTTTCAGTGTGGAAAATTGCTTTAATATTTAGTAAGTGGTAAATTACATGTATATCATGGAACTTTTTTCTTTCATTGAAAATAGTTTTTTTTTCTCACACAATATATTTTAATGAGAGTTTCCCCTTCCTCTTCTCATCCCAGTTTCTCCCTACCTCCCATTCATCCAGATCCACTCCCTTTCTGTCTTTCATTAGAAAACAACAAACTCCTAAGAGATAATAATTAAATGAAAATATAGCAACACAAAACAAAAGCTAAGACATTGGAATTTGGCATAAAAAAAGAAAAGCCCAATAAAAGGTACAAGAAATAGACTCCTCTGACTTATGCATTCTATAATCACATTATGATTTAAACTGTGAATGTCTAATAGACCAAATAAATTTCTCTTAGATTTAAGTCATTTCACAGTCTCACACATATTATCTCACTAAATTTTGAATTATTCCCCATGTAAAGATCATGAAAAAAATACAAAATGAAAAGAATAAGGTGGGTAAATTACAAGTATTGACTGTTGAAAAGCAAACAAAAATTTCAAACTGCATTCTGTAAAGCCTGGTGGGAATGGTTTGATTTTCTAAATTTCAAATGGAATGTTGTCAGATAAAGCAAAGTATATCATGCAGGACATTAAAGGTCAATCTATATATGACTTCAAACCTGAATGCACTTAAATACAAAGTCATCTAAGCTGAAACAAGATCAAGCTTGAGGAGGACAACACATGGCCTGAGAGGTGTCACTGAAGAGTGATCAAGTGAGTTCATCAAATTTCAGTTTTCTTCCTTATAATGTAGATAAAACAAAACTGTTTGGAACATTGTTGCTAACTTTTTGCCTCTAAACATCCAAGGGGTTTTCATTTGATCACTTTTCTTCAATGTAGGCTTTGATTTTCACAAGTTAAATGGTAGTATCAGTATGGTCTGTATATATGAGGTGGGGATCTCCTGATCAGCTAAATTAAACTCCTTTGAATGTTCTTAAAGCAGGATATACTAATAAAGTATGGATTATTATGATTACTGTACAACATGACAGGCTGATACCTATTTTTAGATGGGTAAAAGATAGCATCATGTAAGTCACCAGCTTCATGTACTATTTGAAAATATTTAGCAAGGATGTCTAGATGGTTGCACTAACTAGGAACTTACATTAAATATCTAAGATTTCTGTTTCTGCTTCAACATCCAAGCAAATACTGTTTTGATAAACATTCTTATTCAACCAACTACTTAAAACACCATTTAAATGGTGGACTCTGTTAGAAGGAGGCTGCACGTTCTTCCTGGTTGCCTGGCTGGGGCTATCTCAGTTGGCAGAGCATGAGACTCTTAATCTCTAGGTCATTGGTTTGGGCCCCATGTTGGGTGTCAATTTGTTGGAAAGAGGCTGCTTGTTCTTTCAGGCTGCCTGGCTAGCTTAGACCCAAAATAATCATACAGAAACTATATCAATTAAATCACTGCTTGGCCTATTAGCTCTAGTTTCTTATTGGTTAATTCTTACATATTACTTTAATCCATTTCTATTAATCTGTATTATCACCACCAGGTCGTGGCCTACCAGCAAAGTTTCAGCACGTCTATCTCTGGTTGTGGCTCCATGGCGTCTCTCTCTCTCTCTCCTCCTTCCTTTTCCCAGCATTCAGTCCAGTTTTCTCCACCTACCTAAGTTCTGCCCTACCAACAGGCCAAGGCAGTTTCTTTCTTTATTAACCAATAAAAGCAACACATAGACAGAAGGACCTCATACACCAGGACCAGGACCCCATGCCTTGTAGTAGATGACCAACACTAAATGGACTCAGTGGCATCTCTGCAGGTTCTTTGTCTCACAATATTAAGTAAGGGCCTTTTATCTTATTTTTGCCTTACAGGTCCTCTGTGTATATATTATGGCTTCTAGTTTGTTTGTTTTTTTAATAGGATTCCTGAGTGAACTTGTTTCTTGTATTTTTTCTTTTGCTTTTTTTTTTTCTTGTTTGGTTGCTTGGTCATATTTGGATTCATTTATATTTCATTTATTTTATTTCATTATTACTCCTAAAATAATTGTTTGTTTTCTAAGGGTAGATTTAAAAAAGGTGCAGATCCTGATGGGAGAGGAGGAGGAGAGGAGTTGGGAGGAACAAGGAGAAAAAACCCATAAACAGAATATATTGTATGAAAAAAGATCTATTTTCAATAAAAGAAAAACATAGGCAGCAGAAGAGGCAATATTTTTGAAGTTGTTCAGATTTAAATTGTTCCATTCATCATTAAAAATAAAATTAGTGAAATGGGAGGAGGGGATGAGGTGAAAATTTTGAATGGTATTATTTATAAAGCAATAAAAAATAAAAAATAAATGTGCACTACACTGATCTACAAGTACAGGGAAAATTTAAAGGAGGGATTCAAAACACAATTCTGCAGAAATAAATATTTGAAATATTGTATTTTGAGACAAGGCTTTTGGAAATTTCATTTTTATAGATATCTTATGGTGTCTTGTAGGAGAGAGGCGAGATTGCATTACATGCAGCTGTTTACTTGCAGGTATATGGCTGCACATCATTTCCTAGATAGTGAGCATTGACATGTACAACATAAGGAAAGAGCACCTCTGAGAACCGTAAACAACAATCACTGCACACTGAGTGTCCTCTGTCGACATCCACTCTAATGGAAACAGCACAGTAGAGCTCAGCTCACTAACAGAGAGAACCTCAAACCTAGCATTTAGCCATCTGATGACAGCTCCGGTATCTGAGTGCACTGACAAGTTACACTGAGGAAGGTGACAAGGGGTAAAGGAGAATTTTTCTCCAGGATAGTTTTAAAATTCCATTTTCTTTCATTTGTCCATTCCTTAGCACGTCTTTCGTGTGTGTGTGTGTGTGTGTGTGTGTGTGTGTGTGCGCGCGTGAGGGCACATGTGTGCAGGCATGTGTGGCAGTTGAGTGCATGATTTGGAACCCCTATCCTACTATTAGGAAACTTTTCTGCAAATTCATACGTCTGAAATAATCCACACAACAATAATCTAAAATAACCACGTACTTAGTTTACACAGTATAAGATATTTACTAAGCGTTTGTGTATTGTGATAGGAGGCAGCATTTGTTACATCACACCTTTTGTTAAGTAGCCAATTTAGCCGATATAAAATCCTATAAAATGGCAATGATATAATAAAGAGTCAGTAGTTCACTAATTTAGAAAGTCAATTATATGTCACTGCTTCATATTGGATTAATTACTTATTTCCATTTTCAGAATTTTAAAACAGTTCATGAAAGGTGCCAGATTGACAGTTCTGCAAGCAGAAATTCTTACACCAGTTTTTGCAGAGTTAATAATATAAAAAGCAATATACAAAAATAAAATTACACAGATTTTATATGATGACATTGAAGTTGCACTGTAGATATAAATGACCAAGAGAGAAGCTTTCAGAGAAAAAAAATCTCCAAGCACACAATGGCATGCAAGGAAAGCAGCACATTGGTAGACAGCTTCCAAACTGCTCCTCTAGGAGTAAATACATGAAACAAATATGGCGATATAGCAACAAAATCTCACTGTGATTGAAGAAGAGAGTGAGTTCAAAGAAAACTGGATTTAAAAAAGGGTAAAAGTGGCTGTCTGCAGGGAAAGTTCATGACAACCAGAAAAATCACAAAATGGAGAAAATCTAGAAACTATGAAAGACCATGCACAGGAAACAATACAGCAACCCAGTGCTTCTAGAGCTCTTCCTCCTTACCCATTCTAATAGAGCTCATCGTGCCACTCCTCACAGTGGGTGTCATGATGAAATCTACCTTACTACTTTCTGTCACTGACTTGTCAGGCAAAGCAGAGCTTCTCTAAGCCCGTCTCTTCCCACACAGCCGTCAGCATATACTATCGTCTATGAATCCCATTCCTTAAACAAAAAGGACAATAAACTTAGTGCTGGATTTTCCAGTAATTGAATTAAAATTTCTCGGAGGTAATTTAATGTTGAAGTCAGTTTTTATTAGCTGGAGTGGTTGGGTTAGAGCCTACTGTTTTAAAATTTACATTCTAATAGTCATGAATGTAGTGTAATGATGTCTCCAATAGTTCAATGAATTTATAAGTTAACATCACGAGTTGCTAAGACCAATTAAAATATTAATAATGACATGGCTTCCCCACAACATCACAAAGAAGAAAAGAATGAAAGGCTATCAAAGACAGAAAAAATTATCCAACTGTTGTTTGTTTAGGAGAGAAAATGGGTGAACCATGTTGGATATGACCTGCATTGGAACCAGGAATAGCATTAGGATGGAATGCCAAGCTCCACACGCGTTAGGGCTCTGCTCATGCTACCACAGACTGTCCTAACTGAGAGCACACAGCCCAGCACTCTGCTTCCCAGTAATAGGGCAGCTCCAGAGTGATTCACTGTTGTGCAAGTTGTGGGTTGACAGCCACCAAAGCAGTTTATACACATAAACCACTTTAATTCTGTGGACTGAATAGCTGTTGTTTTTGTTCTTTTTCTGATCAATTTGGCAGGTCAAGTCAGTCGAATAGTTTCTTCATGTAGACACTGCCTTACTATGGAAATGAACATGGAAACATTCATCTTTGTCAGAAATTATGTCAAATTATTCAAATTTATTGGTGAATTACAGCAAACATCCCAGCTGATGAACATCGCAGTCATATGCTTTAGAGAACACTTATGGCTCTGAAAAGATAACATTACAATGAGCTTTCCCATTCTGAAGCAAGGCGTTTGGAAAAAAGATGTGGTCTGTTATTCAAGAGAGTAATTTATTCTAATCATAAAACTTCCAAAGATGTCCAGAACTGTGGGAAATGCAACAGTTCCCCTTTCTGTAGTGCCATGTTGTTTTCAAGCTCGCTCTGCATTCCTCCTCTTGGAGAAACCTCATGAAGCTGTCTCTAAGACCATCAGTGCCACCTTCATCTTCTCCACATTCACATTAACACCGTGCCACTGGCTGAGGTAACAAACAATTAGCTCCAGCACAGTCTGATGTGCATGTTATTCTCTGTTATTCTATACCCAGCCAACATCTCAAAAAATTAATGCAAGTACATCAGGATCTGAAATTAACTTTTTATAGCCAAAAGCAACATCCTGATAGAGGGAGAAAAAAAAACATTATAAATGTGCTGGCATCTGAATACTTGTAGATAGTGCCAGAAAATAGCATTTCACATTATAAAACTGTTGACTTTGACAAAAGCTGTCCCATACTGATTAATCAGCACTTGCTTATGAACTGGTGAGGTGTAGCTAGGTGGCAAGTGTTTTCAGTAAGTGACATATCCATTATCAAAGGTCGCAGATGAACCTGCATTTGCTAATGTTCTTATGATGCCATATTGAAGAAATTAGAAAAAGAAAACAATATACAACATCTCTCTCTGAACTTCTTATTAAACTTGAGATTATTTTCTTAGAAATTAGAAAAGTTAGCCACTTGTTTATTGTGAAATTTGTGTTATTCGATACACACTTCAAGAAACCCGTTAGTTGCTGGAGAGACCACTCCTTGGGTAAAGTACTTGTTGGGTGAGCCTGAAGACTGAACTTGAATCCCTGGAGTCCACATAGAGTGGAAGGAGACAGCAACTCCAAAAAGTTGTCCCTGTGACCTACACAGACATGCTGGGGCCCTCACCCTGCTCAACACTATAAAGATACACAATAATACTAATAAATAATATTTTAAATTTTTAAAAAATTCAAAAGAAACCACTCTCTGAAATTAATATATGAAGAAATGAACCTAAGGCAATGTCCTTATGCATCTTTTTATAGATACTTTAAAATAATTTCTTATTCAAGTATTTATTTAGGAAAACCTAATCAGGATGCTACAACACTAAGGAACTTTACTTTAAACTGTCCACATGTTCATATTCCAATATCCACTAAACATTCTGACAAAATTTAAGTATATTAAGAAACTCTTTTTTTGTCACAATACCAAATGCATGTCACAAAACTTTAACATATGCAAGAAAACTTTATCCTAACTACCTATATTAAAAAAAAACCTCAACATCTTTCACCAATAAAGGATGACTGGAATCTGATACATAAAATCTGACCAGAGAAAATATGACATGTCAACATATCACATAATATCCTATAACAGATCAAATTCCTCAGGAGAACAGGATGGTATTCTTTTCTATATTCTGTTTGGAGGAGGGACTATTGGGAGGAGAAGAAGGTAGAGGGACTTCTACTTTTTAAGCAGATGAAACACAGATGGCATTTCTGTCCCTGGGGTTGCAGGAGCTGCCTTGGTCTAAAACACAAATATTAAAGATTAGAAAGAACATACAGATTCTAAAAGGTGAGTAGAATAAAACTAGTTTCTAAAAATATTTCAAGCTGTAACTGTGAATGGAAAACCTCCAGTTAACTGCTGCTTCATTCTTCCATGTGGGCGCCATGGCGTAAGCACGGCAGGGTCATGAAAGGTAGCACTCCCCGTGCTCGTTAAGGAATTAGTTGAAGTAGTCGATTAGATAATGCTTAAAATAGTTTCAGAACACTACGAGTCACTACTAAGCACATGCTAAAGTAACAAATAGGATAACTAAAATAAATTTATATAAGCCAAAGTGCAAATCATGCTGTTTGTGCTCATCATTCAAATCTTTTGTGTATCATCTCTTGACCTTTATCCAAATGAATCCCACTAACTTTTGAAGGCTTTCTCTCACACTCCTTGGCTAGAAGCACAGCTGGCAAGGGATCTAAACCTCATCACTGGACAAACTTGCCCTTCTGGTTTTGCCAAGAATGACATTTCCAGTGGGAAAAAAAAGAAGTTACTGTATGGGACACTTGAGACTGTATTTATTTGTGAGATTCCATGGCTCTTCTTCTTTATGATCACTGTATATCAGTGTTAGAAAAAAATGAAAGTCACAAAGACTCAAACCTTCTACAACTCTCTAAATTCAATTATTAATTAAAGTAAGAGCAAAGTAATCAGCTGAATATTTTTAATTTCGTGGAGAAAGACATAACTGAGGATAAGCAGTGCCCCCTAGTGTCCATAACTACAGACAAGAGGAGCTAAATTGCAAATGTTAGCTATAGTATTAAAATTACATATGTTATGTGTTATAAATTCATCATTACTCCCAATACCTATTTTAAATATGAAGGTACACCAAACATTTACTTAGTATGGATTTGCATAGTAATGTGTTTGAAGATATACACATGTGTGTGCAAGCAAACACCCCCTCCCCACACACACACCATTTTATACACACTGACCCAGCCAAAATGACTTAAACATTCCAGACAACTGGAACGTTCTGAAGGCCCAGAAGATCACTCACTGTGATCCAAGGTCTGAAGGCCCAGAAGATCTCACTGTGAAGACATCCAGTAGGAACTGCTGGGCACATAATACAAGCAGCAGGGCCTAAATGACTAACTGGAATGGCCACGGTGAATGGCAAAGGCTTCAAGCCTACCCCAAAATGCAATTAAATCTGTGGAGGTTTCCTGTTGGTGGTTAAAATAGCTATACTTTGTCGAGGGTGATATTGAAAATGCTGTAACTTTTACTGTGCATTCTAAATACTTAATACTGAATATTAAATAAATAAAATATATCTCTTATTGCAAGAATATATAATTGGCATTTTATGGAATTTAAGTTGGAATATATTTTTCTGATGAATTTAATGCATAGAAAAGCTTAAAAGTTGTATTTAAAGGGAAGCAAGGTACGGAAAGGGTGGCACTGTAGTAAAAAGACAAAGCCAGCTTTTCAGTCTCAGAACTACTTCATTTATCAATAACTTTAAAAAAATAACCAATAAATAATGGAAAAAAGTAAAGCACTCATGCAAATAAAAGCATAACAAAAACAGAGATAACACAGGAGTGACAGATGCTACCTCTCAAAGAAATTACTGATGGAAAACTAAGGAAAAACTATCGCATAATTTTATTTGCAAAAGAAAAAAATGCAAGGCAAAAAAGGTTCAATGCTATTGAAAGCATTCATTGTATAAGAATCCACTTGTGAATTACTTTTCAAAACAGAACAATAATGCACATACTAATAGTTTTACAGTTTAAAAAGCAAGAAACATAATTATGCTTTTATGAATAGTCCTATGTGTGTTTCATTTGCTGTTTTTAGGACAAAGGCAGGGAAAATGCACTATTTTATATGGCCTGAAGAGAATGCCCACAAAAATCTTTAAAAGTAGGTGACCATTTAAACCTTTATCATAATCTCGGCTGACACAGAAACAGACACTTCAGTGACCTAAATTTAGAGAAATGTTCTAAAATATCAAATGCTACTTTTAAAAAAAAGTTTATCTTTGCTAAGATGATTAGAAATCTCCGGGATTTAAAGACCAACAACAAAAATCCCTTCTCATTTATAACACCATTTAACTAAAATTCAGAAGGAAACAAAACAAAAGCAGACAATTTTACATTATTTATAATTACAGATTTTTGTTGAATTAAAAATTGTGAACTTTCTTACAAAAATCTCTTTAGAAAATGGAATTTTTAAATCATATATCAGCACCAGGAGCCACCTGCTTAGGCAGGTGATGATGAAAAGTGAAACTTGAGCAGGTAGCAAGCAGAAACTCTGTCTGCAGAGTAGCACTTAAATGCTGGGGACTGCAATGGCCACTAAGCAAGGGATTTCTTGCAACTTTTAAACAAGCTAAAACATTACAATAGACACTTGCTACATTCCTTTACATTTTAAATAAAGTTTTGTTTTCGCAGGCACTTACAGTTTCCATCTTTCATTCAAGTATTGTTGATTTTCAAGTGATGTGAGAATTCTAATAACTATATTAGCTGCCTATATTAAATTTGCAGTACCCAAGAATAATATCACTAAGACATGCTTTTGAAGACAAACATTAAGAGCTTTTTATTTACCCCAGAACAGTTTTGTATCGTATTGGTTTAAGGACATATAATGAAATACTCATATTCATGATAGTCCTGCTGTAGAAAAAGGGAAAGGCAAGCAGGCCCGTGCCTGTTGTGTGAAGAGAACGGGCAGGTCTGCGGGGCGTGCACTTAGCTTATTACACAGCTGTGCAGAAAGTGATCTGGAAGTCTCAGTGTTCCTCAAAGGCTAAAAGAAGCAGAAAGGAAAATGTCCACAATCTATATGCTCACTCTGCTAACTGCATTCCCAGCCCATGACTACAGTTTTTTTTTTCTTTTGGTATGATTTTTTTGGCATGTGGGTTATAAACAACTACCAGGAGAGGAGTCTTATAAAATTCTTCTAAATGGAAAAATAGTACAATATATAAATAATTTCAAAAGAAGGCATTTCCTTATTGTACTTGCATTTATCCAAATTTCTAATTATTACTCAATTCTTCATATACATATGGGAACAGATTATTTGATAAGAATTTCTATACATTTAAATGAATAACAACTATGTAACAAATAACTGAGCAAAATAAAATCAACAACTCTTAATATACCTCATTCATGAAGATTAAACTATAGAAAAATTTCACAGACAATTCCAAACTGGAAAAAACAAACAGGATGTAAAGCACTTACTGGTCTTTGGAGAGTATTTCTTTACTAACAGACATTATACAGCATTCTGACCATTTCATATTTACCAACAAAGCGACAGTTTTCTTACTAACCAAAGTCAAAAGGGAAGAAATAGTAATAAAAGAGAGTAAAATATTATACTATTCAGAAATTATGCAATTTTTGTGTTTTTGAATTAATTTTTAAGTTACCACACAATGTAATAGGTTTTGTTCTATCATATTCATATATGAGTACAAGTACACACACACACACACTATGCTTTGTTCTTAGTGCCCATTCCTTCCTCTGGAGCCTCCTCATCCAGTCTCTGCTACTGTATACATTTTTTAGCCTAATAATTTCACAGGAACTATAGTATATCCTTTTAAACTGAGATTTTTAATGTTTGATATTTCTTATGACTTAAAACTGGAATTTTCATATATAATTCCCAATAAATGTAAGTTTTAAGCATCAAATATAGTAATATTTCTCCAATTTAGGTTCACAAGGAAATTAATAATGTGGTTTAAATCTGGGAGGAAGAAATAAAGCAATTTTGAACAAATTATTTGACAAAATCTCTTTGGTTCATGTACATACTTGCAGCTCTTTGTAGCTGCAATGGATCACTTGGATTCAAGGGTTACAGGGAATCTCCTGCAGCCCACAAAGTTGTTGGTTGCACACAGCCATTTTTCTTTAAGCACAGCTAAGGAGAAGTACGCCCCAGCATTAGAATCAGCTTGTTTGATCATACATTAAACACACTTCAGAAGTACGAGTTCCCTCCCACTCGTGGCATATTTCATATCGAGACAAGTTCAAGCTATACATGCACTCATTCAGTTATGCACGTTTAGTCACCGGAGACAAGTGAATTATGTAAGATGATGCACATTCCATTTTATTCAGTAAAAATGTACAAACACTTTATCATTGCAATTCTGAGACCTGCAATTGCACCTGAGATGCCTAGAATAAGAAAGCTGCAAGGCTTCCACAAAGTGGTTCAGATGTGAAGATCCGTTTTAAAGAGAAGTGGTTTTCCAGCCTAATATTTTTATGTCTTTTCATTCGTATTTTCATAAAAATTTTCCTCAAACTACCAAACAATATTAATGATCAAATGATTAAATGATCAAAGCACCTTTACACTACTTTATAAATCCCTTTTATACTTTATGACTTATGTGCAACAGAATGATTACTAATTTAAAGCATTCTTATTAAGCTCCAATTACACATAAACCTTATTTTTCAATATAAGTTCACATTTCCTAAAATATGTTGTTTACATGAGCAGTAATTCTATTTATGGATATTGACTGGATAGAGGTCAAGGAATTCATATGTATGTTTCTTTAATGCTATAGTTTTTATAGGGCATCTTAAAATAATAAATGACATTAACAATTTAACAATGGGATCTTTAACATTTTATTCTCAAAGTGTTCAAAACAATTATTAAAAGAGAATTATTATGGCTGAGTAATATTACTGAGGGAAATATTGATACCATGTTTTTATCTTTAAGTTTTTAATTTCAATTATTTTAACCATATATAGAAACAATGACCCATTTAATGAAAATAAAACATCATAAAAAGTTATCTTGAGTTTAGAAGGTACTGTTAAGCACGCTTGCTAAATTCATTAAGGACTTTCAGCATCACAGTTCATTAGAATTCACCATCAACAGCCAAAGAATGAAGTTGAGCCATGACACATTTCCGAACTTGCCCAAACTAACCTTCCATGTAACTCAGTGGATTCTGCTGAGACAGTGAGGTCTGCAGGAGCTCAGTGCCCCAACTCTGACAGAGGCAAACATTTGTCTGCTCAGTTCCTCAATCCATTAGAAATTGATTAGAAAGTAATGGGTAGTTATTGGAAATTAACTATATAGACAAACATGTTGCTGGGCAGACAATATAAATGTTAATTTAAGGACTTGCAAATAACAAAAATTACTAGGTTATATAATGTTCACTGCTCCATTTTTTTCACAGGTTTGCTTGAGAACTTAATCCCAAACTGAGGCGTCTGTGGTAAAGTTATGATATGAAACGTATCCTATCAATAACTGATATATGGGTCCGCTTCCAGTATGTCTGTCAGGCGTACATGATCCATGCCAACAGTGCCAAAGCTGCTAAGCAGTGTCAGGAAAGCCACTGTAGAGCACAGACTCACAGTGTAACAAACAAGGGTACTTATCTTCCTAAATATATAAAGCAACACACACTTCACTCGAACTAAGACAGAGGGTATTGATCTGCAAATCCTAGTAAATTTTAGATTATGACCATCTTTGGCACCATCTTTAAAGAAAATGGCTTTAAGGTGGAAGCAAAGTAAACGGACAAACAAAAATAGCACAAGATAAGTGGCATACATTCTGACATTTTCTTTCTCAAACATAATCTAGCCCACAGTGCAAACTACAAAAACTTTCAAACTTGGAGAAGGAAAGCAGTCTCATCCTCATAAAAGAAAAGAAAAGAAAAAAGAAAAAAAAAAGCCTACATGTCTCTGAATAAAATTGAGACACCTGCAGTTAAGTTTTACCTTCTCCCCAGAAAGTTTGGGATGAACCCCTGTAACACTGTCTTCCAAGAAAAGACAAAGTGGTCGATGTAAGAACACATTAGGCAGCCTTGGACAGGACAATCAATGCAGGAAAGAACCTTGCCCAGGGCCGTATGCAAATAGAAGCACAGCCTCAACCCAGGGAGGGACATGCGCAATAGATCAATTGGAGCTAAAGCCCTCTCAGCCATCTCAGCTGCAGACAGTAAATACATACTGATGAACAGCTCACATTTCCTGTGAATTCTTAAAATGGGTTCCTTCTGAACAGCCAGTTTAAAACTCTCCATGGGATCTGGAGTTCAGCTCAGAGGAAGAAATATTAGGGGGAAAGTTTAAGTCAGTAAAAATAAAATTCTTATTTCTTAGAAATTGGTAGAGCTGAATTCTACTAACACGTCAGAAGGCTGTTTTAAGTATACTCTCATTTGTGAGTAGTTAATAGAAATCTAAGGAGCACACGCAATCTTAGGCCGTTCTTGAACAAAAATAAAAGAAAGAACTGTAGGAAAAATAATTCAAGGTATAAAATTAGTTATTCTCAGATTAAAAACTCAATTGTCAATTTTGAAGTTGAATTTGAAGTAGGAACAGTTTTTCTTTTAAAGTTAATGTCTCTGTCTCCAGAAATCAGTCTAAATTTTGATTAGGATGCATAGCAATTTTGAAAATTACTTAACAGACAATGTTAATACACAAAGCTCTACCTGTGTCAAATGGTTCTTAAGTCAGGTCGTGCAAGGGGGGCTACAAATGCCTCATGGTAGGTCTTCAGAGAAGAATTTGAGTGCAATTTTTTTCTCCCAATATTTTAAACTCTTTTTGTATCTCAATTGTACCTTATTTTAAAAAGCTTTTCATAAATTAAATGTATTTAAATATGAATTATAATGTCTTAAACTATAATATAAACATTAACAAGTAAAAAGAAGACCCTGCAAACAAATGACAGCACTTTGTCTTCTGCTCAGAAACAGTTCATCAGACATTCAACAAACGCGTCTAAGTTTAAATATAACTATAGAATCATTCTTTTTGCTTTTAGCTAGTAACTAACAATTTCTTAACTCAAACATCATTTAAAATATGAACATTGTGGCTCACTCCAAAAGTCTGTGAGTTTAGGTTGGTAATTAGCAGTTTAAAAGAGAGCAGACATCTTACAGCACTGTCTTAGTTGAAGGAAGCTAGGTGGGGAAGCCACGCACACTTTGTGTTTCATTTCCAGGAAGACTTTCCACATGGGTGATACCTTAGGTGTCCTGTAAAGAGTTTGTCTAATGCACAGCTATTGTGCCAGTCAAACGCTTGATCCTCTTACTTAGACTTAAAGCTTTACAAAAAACTTTAGTATTTTCTAAGGAAAAAGTATGGAGCTTAAAAAAAAAATCAAAGTAATATCATACTCTTTTATTGCTTTTCGAGTATTAGGTAGCATGTGAAGTATTTCTAAATCATAAAGCTGAAAGCAGTGGGTTAATTACCAACACTCAAATGTTCCCTTCCTCCCACTTGAATTTTAATATAGTTGTGGGCAGTCCAGAACTCAGAGTAAAGTGCAGCTGATGATTCATGGTATATAACACAGAAAGGATCAACCATGGATTTCCTTTTATTACAATATTTAAATCATGTTTTCTTATCTGTATAGACGAAAAAGAAAAATTATCTTAGCAATAGTAATATGATACACATTTTCACTGTAATAGGAATCGAATTCCATCCTATCTAATATAAATTTGCATAACATGTATAGTCCTTGCTTTTAAAAACACATTCAAATTTAAAAAGTAGCTGTCAGATATGTTTAGTTTCCTGAAAAATGTTCATTATAATCATAAAGGCAGAATTTTCTTAAATGGGGGTGGTTCCTTCATAAATCACAATAACCTAATTTATTGAAAACTTACATCATGAAGTTAATTAAAACATTAGAAGAAAGTGTGCCTTTTGAGTAAATTCATGGGCTTTGATTTTAGTCATGGCTTTGACCTCTTGCAAATTTTCTAAGTTCTTTAACCTTTTGAAATCCTTGTCTACAAAAACAAGTATGAATACCTACCTCTTAAGAGTTGAACTTAGGATGAAAATGACTTGCTAAGTGATGCATAATGACCAGATCTACTCTATCCTAACCTTGTGTTCACAGGGAACAGTAGTAGAGCATAGTGGTCATGAGAATGGGCTGTCAAGCTAGAGAACTGAAGCTTAAATTCTGATTCCATCATTTAATACTTGTATGATTTTAAATATAACATTTTTTATGTTATAAAAACATATCATTTAAATGATATGTTAAATGATTCTAACATATCATTTGTGTTCATTTCCTTATACGGAAGTTAGAATGACACCAGTTCCTACATCATCGGTTGTTAGAGAGACTGCATAAATTAATATTTCTAGAGCGCTGGAAACTATGCCTAATACTCGGCAAATAATACATTGTGTAGCTATTAGTCATACTCATCAATAATATTGTGGCAAATACTGATAGTAGAGATTGTTTTAACAGAATCAACTCTACTTAATTGGTATTAGAAGAGAAGTATTAAATCTGGACAGAAATGGAAAATTTAGACAGCTGTCTATTTAAAGAAAGAAAGAGCTACAAAGAAGAATCCATTATGGGACTAAGACATTCTTTTCTAGGTCTTTCTTTTCTCTTATTTAAATTAAATCCCTCTATCAAAACAGATTCAATATTGAAATATAATTAATATATGAATTATTATTATAAAATCTCTTCATCCTTCATCTTTATTAGTTTGGGTAATTGATTAGGTAAAGCCTTCCTTGGAAGTCATATACATGCACAAAAAAATTAAGAAATTACAAAAAGAAATTACCCTGTATTAAACTGAGAAATGTAGAATTCTGAAGGACATGAAAATCCAGAAATTATTTTAAGGATAAGTCACAACGGTTAGAAAAGCAGGGATAAATTAAACCCAAAAGTAGTAAATAATTCCAAAGTAAAAAACCAGAACATTAATCTGTCAGCACAGTGAAAAGATCAAATGTGAGTTCCACAAGGAGTACAAGGATGGTTCAAATATACACGAACCAGTAGGTGTAATATGTTAAATCAAGATAACATAGGGCAAAAACATGGATATCTAAATAGACACACGAAAAACATTGAACAAAACTTACTATCCTTTCATAATAAAAACTCCAAA
>NC_022021.1:21289985-21298694 GCF_000317375.1 Microtus ochrogaster
CAACCCCTATGCCCTCCTCACATTTCTCTTCTTATACATCCCTCCTTTTACATTATCCCCTTATATGTTTCCTTACTCTCTTTCAAAATCATGGCCTCTTTTTTTTTGTTTTTTTTGTTTTTTTTTTTACTAATTGTTGTTATATGTTTATACACATGTACTCCTCAAAACAGCCTGCTCAGTCTGAAGGAGCAGCTTAGCAAACTTTTCCACTGGGATTGGGTTACACAATTCTATATATTCACTGGTTGTTGTTTTCTGTAATGGTCTCCATTTTTGGCAAAGAGAACTTTCCCTGATAAGGGATGAGAACACTTGCCTGTGGGTATAAGGAAAAATATTTAGAATTTGATTAGAGATTATTAGAAAACAGCTGCCATGGTCAGCCTTAGAGACTAGGCAGTGCTGACACACACCTTTAATCCACACTAGTTTACTATGGAAACTGGGCAGTAGTGGTGCAGGCTTTAATCCCAGCCCTGCAGTGGAATATAAAATGGGAGGAGACATCTCTCAGGCAAAGTCTCAGTCTGAGGTTACTGGAGGCAGGATCACCATTTCAGACTGAGGTAGAGCCAGTGGCTGGTTATTTTGCTTTTCTGACTTTCAGGCTGAACCCCAATTTCTGTCTCTGGGTTTTTATTATTTGAGCTACATGTGGGTATAAGGACAAATATTTAGAGTGTGATTAGAGACTATGCTAGTGCAATAAGGTGGTGGTTATAGATTTTTCTCCAAGATTCAAGACTTCATTCCATCCCCAGGCATGGCTTTCTTCTTGCATTAAGCACAAGTTTAGAGACCTGTAGATTACTGCCATTACTGCCATTGTGTGAGTTGCACTACTGCCCCTGTAGGATAACCATGTCATGTTGGTTTTTGTTGTAGTTCATAGGATCAGGTAAGGAAGGGCACCTGGGAGTCTTCTTCTTTTGGAAGCTTGCATGGAGCCTTCTGGTGCCATAAAAACTAGTCCACAGGACAAAGCATTCAGGTCCATTCCAGCTCAGAGGCTTCTGGGCCCTATGTGTGAAGTGCATAGTATCTTCAGCAATTGGGACTTACCTAGAAGGAAGCTATCTTAACACAATGAAAGCTATATATTATCAAGACTAGAAAGCAAACTAAGACAGTATTTACAAAAAAAAATGAAGCAAATACACACATGTACAAAAACACAACACTCATAGATTACAACAATCAATACTGTTAAAAATGCCTATTCTATCTAAAACAATTTACAAAGTCAATGCTATTTCCAGCCAAAAGAACATCAATGATGTTCTTCCCAGAACTAGAAAGTAAATAATTACAAAAATTGTAAGGAACCAAAAGCAAATGAATAAAAAACTTCTGAATAGCTAATACCATCTTTAGTCAAACAAGCGAGGCAGAAGGCCTTGTACTACCTGACTTAAAAATACAGCAAAAGCCACGGTAGTCAAAAATAGCGTGGTTATAGGGACAAATGTTTGTAGACTATTGTTAGCATTTATGCTGGTTTATTAAATTAGTAGTTATAGATCTTCTTCATAATCTGCAAGAGAGGGAGACCACTACAAAAAAATACAACCAATCAAAATGCAGAATTGTAGAGCCCAGTCACAAAGGACACATCTATAAAGCAACCCCTACACCCAAGGCTCAGAGACCCTGCAGAACAGGAGGTAGGATGAATATAAGAACCAGAGTACAGGAAGTTTGCTGTGAGATTATGTCGCCTGGCATCATGAGAAGCAACACTCAAAGTCTCCCCAACATAGCTGAACAAATGCGAGATGAAAAAAGATGACAACAAACACATGACAAACTGGATACAGGGAAAAGTCCACATGGCCTCAACCCTACACAAATCATTATTTTTTCTGATAAGAATATATAACCAACACAGATATTAATTGTTCTCTAAGCAGTATAAATATTCTTATTTTATAAACTGCCAATGCTGAGAGCTTGAGAAATAACAGTCTTCCCCAGTAAAGGGCACACTAAACAGTTATCCAATGGCCCTGAAACCATAAGTATGAGTAACATTATACAAATGCAGTGAGTTATATAGGAACAGATACATACACATACAAATAGTTACATTCATGCAGTAAAAATTAATGGAAAAATATGCCAGGAATCTGACAGAGGGCAGGGAAGGGTAAATGTGAGGGTGCAAAGGGAGGGAAGAAAGAAATGTAATCAAAATATAAATCTCAAAAAAAAAAACCCACCCAAAATAAGTAGATGTAAAAGGCAAAAGAAAACTGTTCAGGAGGTAGGGATGGGATCTTCTGGAAAAGGCAAGAGCAGCGCAGGAGACAAAGTCAAGAGAGTCATACCCACACTGAAACCCTCCGCAGTATGGAGACATTAGCAGTGTAAAGACAGTCTCTAGGAGAGGAAAGTACTCTGCAAATAAGCTACCTCATAATAACACACAACATATATTAAGAGTTCACATAAATTTACAGTAAGAAATAAAAAATTAACCTTATTTTAAAATAGACAACACCATTGAATAGAAATTTCTCAAAGGAAGATATACAAAAAGCTAACAAGTAAATGAAAATGTTCATCATCACTAATTATCATAAAAACGTTAGTAACAGCCACACTGAGTTGGGGCCAAGAGTAGTATACTTGTAATTCTAGCTAGTCAGTTTTCTGAGACAGGAGGACCAGAAGTGTTACAAGCCTGCCTGGGATGCAGAGTGGATTCAAGGCCAATGATGTCAACTTAACAGTGTCTCAAGAGAAAAAGAGGAGAGAGCTAGGACTCTAGCTCAGTGGCAGACTGCTTGTCTAGCATGCATAAAGCCTGAGGTAAAATGGACAGTACTTTAATAAAAATAAGAGCCCAAATGAAATAGCATCTCACTCCCAAAAAACTATTGCCAAAAATTCTGAAGATAATAAGTATTGCTGCAGATACAGAAAAAAGGGAACCCTGAATGAAAATTGTTGAGAATGTAAATTACTACACCTATTACAAAAAGCAGTCTATTGTTCCTCAAGAAACACAAAACAACCACACATGTTCTGCTGTCAAATTACTATGTCAAAGAAATACCTGCAGTCTCAGGTTTATTTTAGCTATAGTCACAATATCCAGCATATAAAAATCAAATATATACTGTTTTTGAATGAGAAAGGAAATTGTATGTATATAACAGAATGTTGTTTTGCCATAAAAGAATGGAATCCTATCATCTGTGCTAACAAGCCAGTAATTGGAAACCACTATGGTAAATAATGTCAGTTCAATACTGCATGCTCTGACTCATGAAGAAGCCAAAAACATGGGTGAGGTGAGAAGATAGAATGAGGTTGGAAAAGAAGTACAAACGACAGTAGACAGGAGAAACTGGCTCTGCTCTTCTAGAACCCAGTAATACAGTTTAAAACAACATACATATTTTATATAAAGGTAAAAGATTCCTAACATTTATAGGCTGTTTGATGCAACAGATATTCCAGTTACCCCAATTGCATTCAATACATATCATATGTATTGAATTATCACAGAACAGCTCATCAATATGCATAAAATTATAAATCAGTCAGAAAGAAAATAGGGAATAGTTATTCGACAAGAGGAAAGAAATGAAAAGGTCCGAGTATAATAAAGTGAATGGTCACCCTGAACAACTTACTGAGGCCCTGCCTCATATATTAGTGATAAAATAAGACAACATAAAAGAAGTTCAGTACAGAGTTAGACTAGCCGTCTAGTGTTCATGGCCGCTGGGTTCAGCACCCAGTACTAAAAGGCAAGATAACTACATTTACCATTTAAAACTAGTAGGATGGTTAAATTACCACCTAAAGCAGAATACTATTTAAGCGTTATTGATATTGGTGATGGACACACATGATACTGCCACCTTATGCTCTGTAAGACATTGAGACATCTAACTCTAGTAGTAAAGTTCATCTCCATCTTCAGACACCACTATGAATTGATGAAACCTTCATTTGACCCAGTCATGTCTTAAGACCCTATGGATGATGGACATAATCTATGGATTCTAGAAAAACAGAAGTGAGAGGTTGCTTTGGAAAAAAGTAAGAGAGGATTCCTCATACAGCAATCAACTAGGAAAGTGTCTATTCCGAAGATCTACAGTAAGATCTTAGAGAAAAATGTAAATGTTATCAAATTACTTTACAACACACCAAAGCATCCAACTTCTTCTTGTATTTTAATATTTAGACATAATATAAACAAAATTTAGTATTGAACAGATGCCTCAAAAAGTGTAATAGAAATCAAAACTGAAAACTTGAGGATGAGTTTGTAACAGCGGTAAAAACTTAGCTCACACTGTTAGTATTATTACTCCTGGGATTTTTTTGTAGGTGAAACGAACAGTGACATAAAGGAGCTGTGGTGGTTTAGAAGAAAATAGCCCACAGGAGGTGTGGCCTTGTTGGAATAGTATGGCCTTATTGGATGAAGTGTGTCACTATAGGCGGTTTTGAGGTTTCCTATGAACAGTGAGGCACACAGTTCACTTCCTGTTGCCTGAGGATCAAGACATGGAATTCTCAGCTTCTCCAGCACCATGTCTGCCTACCTGCACACTGTCATGTCCCACCATGATGATAATGGACTTAATCTTTGAAACTGTATGCCAATTCCAAGTAAATGTTTTCCTTTATATGAATTGCTGTGGTCATGGCTTCTCCACACAGCAAAAGATAAGGCAGCAGGCAGCAAAGAGACCAGTGAAATCATTACTTTGTCACTGTACACTAGAAGACATTAGGGGAAAATGGGGCTTCTCTATCATGACAAGCTATTAGAAGACTTTCACATTATTAAAATTTATAATTACAAAACATTCCTGAAAAAAAATTCCTGATACATTATCACTGGAAAAGAGGCAAGACTGGGAATTCCACCATTGGAGAAGATTGAACATGTTTTATATATCTACACAGTGCCTGTGAATGAGCAAAGAAATTAAGGATGTAAAAAATACAAAGCAAAGTATATGCATGTATAGAAATAATTGAATATATTAAAAACAGGGATGCTTTTTATTCATTGGGGTCCATAGTGAAAGAGTCAGAGAACTACTGACAGCAATGTCATTGCACCCTAACAAGACTACTTGTGCACTGTCACAGGTTCATAGCCTGAAGTCATTGGACCTCAGTAAAAACCAAGCCTTGAGTGTCACTCTCAGTGGGTTTGGATGACATTTACATGGGACTCTAAATGTAATTTTATCGTGGAAAGTATCACTATGATAGGTTAAGGCTTTAGAGGCTACGTAGTGGAACTGACACATTTTTTTTTTTTTCCATTATGAGAAGAGCATTTACTTTGGAGGATCTGGAATGCTATATTATGAATTCCAAGTTTGAGGTCTTATGTTAAAACATGATACCTAAGATAATGATATGAGGAAGTGGGGTCTCTGGTCCAGAAATGTTAAGATGATTTCTTGAAACTCAAACCCCAACACTGGGATTAGCATCTTTGGGAAAAGATGAAGGGACTGTGTGACTGAAAGTGATCTGTCAGCATTAGGGCCTCCACAGCTGTGACCTTAATCTTCTGAGTCTGCAGAATTATAAAATATTACTCTTTAAATCATAAAGTTTACTGTGATTTTATTATAACAGCTCAAACTAATAAATATTTAAATAGAAAAATAAACTTCTAAAGGATTAGACTTAACTCATATCGAATTCAAACACCAAAAATATAACCGATGCTTAGGGTTATGTCTAACTTCTTCCCTTGAAAAGAGATTTAAGATATGATGAGATTTCTTAGCTAATTTACTGTACTTACTAAGTAATTAACATTATTCATTTTCCCAGGAACACAAAATTTCAGGGCCAAAAACAGTACATGTTGCACACCCACAGATAGGCTCTCTAAGTGATCACCTTTCATCTTCATCTTTATTATCTTACCCATTTCACTGAATCAAGCAGCTCTACTCAAATACTCAGGACTGACCTGAGTATCATTGATTGCAACATAGCAACACTAAGATAGTTGTGAGAATTTTCTACACACATATATCTAGTTATCTAGCCATCTGTCTGTCCATCCATCTATCCAATCTCATCTAACCAAAGACGTTCTATTTCAGCACTTGTTGGCAGTGAGTAAAGCCTTAGTCATTATGCTGTTACTACTTCACCAGGGACTGACCCTGGTGTTTTTTCTTTACTTCCGCATAAGGAAGTGATGTGAGATTTACAGAAGGAAAAATGTTTACAACTCATTACACTATGTAATCATGCAATTACTACTGTAGTTGCCACTGATTTCCTTCCCTGGAAACCAGATTATACCTCCTGACCAAAATGTGAGCTTATTAAACTTTATAGCTACTTAGTTGATAGTTTACCTGAATGCATCAATGCTCACTTTTTGCAACAAATCGATTTCTGAAATCTTCCTGAATTTTAATAAGAACTCTTTGGCCAGATCTTGTTTCCATCTTTGCTCCCTCAAATCATACCTTACCATGAATTCAATATGGTTTAAATTTGAGTTCTACCTACCTTACTTTTGTGAGTTAATCTGAGCAAATTATTTAATAAAGACTGGACCCTAGATTTACAGTAGAAGCTAAATAGCATGTATTACAAATATGTTACTCAAAACTTATTTTCAATTTTAGATAACAAAGCATGGGTGTTGGCATAGTTAAGTATTTTATTTCTGGAATTTACAATGAGTTATCTTTATACGATCATAAGAACAGCAAAAAGAAAAGAAGTTCCAATTTAGATAGAACACACTTTTCTACAATCTTGAGGAAAGTATGCAATAGACAATCATATGTTCACCTTTTCAGCACAGAATTCGTCATTGAGACATTATATCAAATATGGAAAAAAAGATTCTTGGATAAAATATATTTTTTTTAAAATTTGGGCATGGTTATACATTCCTATATTCTCAGCCCTTAGTAGCCAATGGTTGGTGGATCTCTGTGAGTTTGACACTAGCCTGTTCTACATAGTGAATTTACATAGTGAGAGACTATCTTAAGAAAAGGATTTATATTTAGCATATTAATTTGCCAACTTATTTTCTTAGTTAACAAGTATATAATACTTTTAGCAGCTCATTTGGCTTCATGACCATTTTATTAATAGAGATCATGTCCAGCTTTTTAGCTGTGTGGATGTGAAAGGACATTAGCCTGGCACAGTCTTTGTTGACATGGTTAACGTTTCTTCCAAGAGTAATTCTCAGAGAATAGCTTGGATCCTTTATTATATAAATAATACCATCTTTTCTCTCTTTCAGCAATCATCTGAATGATAAAATCTTATATTAGTTTTTCAGGGAAGTAACAAATAAATAATCACAACTAACATCACACTCAAGTGAAATAATTACCGCTTTTCCCTTAGGCCCGATCATACAGAAGGTGAAGATGCACACTCAGCCACAGCTACTTTACAGTAAACACACCGCCTTTACTGTAGGTTCTCCTCAGGGCAATTAGGCAAAAAACAACTTACAAAATGGAAGAAATTACAGAAAATGTATGTATCCAGATTGGAAAGAAAAATGTAAAATTAGCCATCGTCGCAAATGTTGTGGTCTTGAATACAAATAACTCTGAGGGTAAGGGAGAGGGGCGACCTAGCCGCGCTCATACTCTTAAACAGCGTGACTCTGCCTTTCTTAACAGCCACTAACCACCAATTGCTTAGCTAAAGACCTAAATATGTGGAAAGATAATCCATGTTCATGGATGGCAAAGCTTGCATCATCAAGATAGCAACAATCTCCAAACTGTACACATTTAATCAACCTGAATCACAATCTCTGGTGCTTTTTTCTCTGCAGCAACAAATATATTGACTCTTAATCCCATAAGGAAATGCAGAGAGCCAAAGTAATCTTTAAAAAGTATTAGAACACTATGATGATTTCAAAATTTACTGCAAAACTACCTCTAGCAAGTCACTATGGTGCCAACAAGAATACAGTCACATTTATCAGTGTGACAGAGTTCAGCCATACCTACAACGCTAATTGGTTTTGAACCAGACATTAAAACAATATGAAAAAAATAGCTTTGTTTCCCAGTGAAAAATAGCAGGAAAACTGAATATACACACTTAAAAAAATCTAAAACTAAATTTGACCTTTACCTCACATAATCTGTAAATACTAATTGAAGCAGGACAAGGGTGATGGTGCACACCTTTGATCCCTATACTCAGGAGGCAGAGGCAGGATAATCTGCCAGAGTTCCAGGATAGTGAGGTCTACATAGACCCTGTCTTAAAATAGGTGGGGGGGGGAGGAGAAGAGGAAGTAGAAGAGTGGGAAGAGGAGGAGGCAGCAGAGTAGGAAAGGCAGGAGAAGGGGGAAGAGCAAGACAGATGGAAGGGAAACATCATCCACTTAACAAAACTGGACGCTACAGGGAGATCTATAAGACTACTCCATGCACTTAAGGGCACTACTGAATTTAGATATTGGTGATGGTTGTATACATCTGTAAATACATTAAAAACCAGTAATTTGTTCAATTCAAAGGATGACTTTGGGGAGCTCACCAAGGCCAGCTGGACTGGGACTGAAAAAAGCATGGAATAAAACCGGACTCTCTGAATATGGTGGACAATGAGGGCTGCTGAGAAGCCAAGGACAATGACACTGGGTTTTGATCCTACTGAATGTACTGGCTTTGTGGAAGCCTAGCCTGTTTGGATGCTCACCTT
>NC_022021.1:21298819-21311279 GCF_000317375.1 Microtus ochrogaster
CGGAAATTTTTAATAAAAAAATAAAATAAAATATAATAATAAATAAAGGATGACTTTCTCAGCATATAAGTATAACTCAGTGAAGTTCTATAAGTCATTATATCTCAAATAAGTTATATAAATTTTACCTCAAAAGTAAAATAATTAAAACAAGAACAAAGTACGTTATTAAATCAGCTATATACTGGGATGAAATGTTCTTTTGGAGATCATCCATTGGCTGTGATATAACACTGAATTTCCTTTAATAATCTTCCTGTCTTACTGAAAGGAGTATACTTAATGAATTGCAGAGAAGCGATCTTTTCTGTCAAACATAGTTGGGGTCACCAGCAGAAAAAAAAATATTTCTTAATGAGAAAGAACTGATTTGCTAGAATGCCAAAAACCAGTCAATATTCAAATTGAGAATAGAATGAATAAATTAGTAAAAATGGTACTGCTAAGTTTAAACTCCAAGTAACAGCCAATGAACTACAAATACCTATAACCACCCTCTTGCCGTTGCATATTCTCAAACATGGATGCAACACTAGACTCTACCTGGAAGCTGTTTCTTCAGCATTTGGGTGAGCAAGACAATTTTAAAACAACTTTAAAATTTTACCGAATCAGCTAGTTTTCAAAGTAAGTTTACAAGGGTGTTTTCATTCTCAATTACTTTGATTCCATTGTGATTCCATTTTCTCTGGTTTAGCCTCTTTTATTTCACTTCCCCTCAACTTCTGATTCTCAGTCACCTAAAATTTTGCAATTCACATTGATCACATTGAACAAACTTCCTAGAATATTTAATTTACTTTCTTTACTGTGAACAAAATGTAATGCTACTTTGAGGTCATAGTTAGCAGTCATGTCACTAAAGGCAATGGTTATAAATTTTTTTAGCTCAATTCCATTTCCTCTTCAGCATAAATCTAAATCATGTTCCAAGTAGCTTCAAAAGATCTAAGAGTAGACAGAGGTTGAGTGTCCTCATACAGCCACGTCCAAAAGTAGCCTTCTACCAGCTGCTCAAGGCAGTTTAGGCTGCCTGCAGGCCAGGGAACCCAGCACAAAACAATGGCAACAAAATAGAGTTCCCTTCATTCCTTAATTCACATGCAAGTGAGGTGCCAATCAAGTGCTGACAAGCATGGAAAAACCAAAATCAAAAGTGGGTAGAGACATGCTTTCAAAAGGAGCGGTTTTCACACATTTCTAAGTGATGTTTTTTAATGGTGACTGAACAAACCACTGACAACGTAGAAAAAGAAATAAAAATGAGCAGATCCTAATATTCTATCAGTTGCAGCAATTCAGTGAAGCCAATAAAATGTATTGATTCAAATACTTGATACACTTCACAAAAAATATGAGCACTCTTGTTTTGGTTAAAGGAAACAATCCGAGTGTGGTGTGCTGAGACCTGTAAGTGCAGCAGTAAAGTGAGCTGAGGTGGGTTAAGGACACTGCCAAGGAAAGCCAGCTCATTTTAACAACAATGATGGCAATGTTACTTGATTTTGTAAACCGATTAGCACCTGGAAACACAAGAACAAAACCCAGTGAAATGGCCAATTGAAGCAATGGAATCATTCAAACCAAGTGGCTGGGAGGGAGATGGAAATGTCAAAACATGAATTATACTATAAAAATTAAAGAAAAGTGAACTTAAAGCCTACATTTTAATAACTAGGCCGAACTATGCGTACATTCTTTCTAAATAATTTTGTAAACAATTGTAGCTAAGATTGTTAATTCTACCATTTATAAAATTAAATTTGTAAGACAAATTTATGGCTAAGTATGATAACTTAGACAAGATAATATAGACAGATACACGATTTTCAGAAATTCATTATCAATTGATAAGACTGTTCATTCTCTTGTCTTTGATAGATACGTGTTGTATTTAATCAGGATGTCTCATCAATACTCATTTTTCCTAGGATCACAGAAAGTCTGGAGAACTGGATATTGTTTGGTTTATGGTGCAAGCAAGGGCAGTGAGAGGTATACTTTTGGTTCTATGTTTCTGTGCTCACAGAATCTGTATACTCTTCTTAGGAGGCTAGACCCAGGACAGCTGCTTTACAAGACTCACTACCAAAAAATGAGTCTTTCAATATTGTATGTTCTCCAGGAGCAATGCACATTTTAAGATAAGGTATAATAATAAAGTATCTTCTCAGTTTCCAAAAATAATTAGGAAAACATAAACTTCTAACAATTTTGTTCTCCAAACTTCAAAATAATCATTTTCAATTTTAAACTAGATTTTACCTCAATTTTAACACAGTATATGGCAAGCCACATTACATAAGATCCTCTAGCCTGGTATTCAAACAGTAATCATTAAACAAAATTTTATTAATTACATTTTTTAAAACCTGTATGTGCCACACAGTTGACATTTAAAACAAATGTTCTTAATATTCATTACTCAAAGAAGAAGGGTGACTTATATGACAATGGCAGAGGATGATCTGTACAAACTCAAATATAATGGGACACACTAACGCAGGGACACAGAGATGGGGAGCCTTGCCAGCTTTTAAGAGTGTAAATTTTGAACAATTTAAAACATTTAAACCACAGAAAGCTAAAGGTTTTGTGAATGACGTGTATAATGCACCACCAAGGAAACAAAGATACTACAATTTAAGATTTCTAATCTTCACATTTTTCTTATATTGCTAATAATAACATTTTGAAACCATGTGCAACAATTTCACATGTTATACTTATGCTGAAAATCCCTGAGACAACATTGGTCAATATTTTAAACATGAAGACATTTCTCTTAAGGATATTAGCAATAACTGGAAAGAATGCTTTCTTTACACAAAAGCAGGCTTACAAACACTGTAGAGTTTTTCTGTTACAATACTTCCATATTTTGAAACAGAAACACAATGAACTTACACATGTTTACTAAATTTAGCAAAATGCAAAACTCATCAGTATGCACTTTTATTTGGTTGTAAGTTACTTTTTAGGCTAAGACCCCTTTTTCTTCAGTTGGCACTGTATTGCACAACAAGTAGTAAGTGCATGAAGTTGAAATGATAACCATTATTATTTTAAGACCTAAACAAGGTATATTACATTAAATAGACTTCTCAGTCTGCTCCTGCCTGACAGATCCACCAGTGGTTCTATTATCTCCTCCTCCCATGCATGGCCTCCTGCAGGGACAGCAGACTACAGAAGCTGACCCTTACTGGGACCATCTTGTCTCTCAAACAAAGCTCTTTTTTAACTTCTTACTTACTAGTTACTTCCTGTGCTGGAGAAAAACTTTAGCTCAGCTTGTGATAATTTCACAGGCCCTGAGGACCCTGACCCTAATAGCCTCAAGGTCAGAAGTCAAGCCTTGTTCTGAAACATCTGTGTGCTTTATATAAAGTGGAACAAAGCTGGAGAAATATCCACCAGTGTGTGACAAGAAGGACGGCAACCAAGACTGACACACTGCTCATCTGTCAATTCATTTCAAGAAACAGACTTGAATTTGCCCTAATTCCAATTTTGATTTTTTTATACAATTTCTTTTTAATAAATGATTGTAAGGTTAAAAAAATCAGTTATGCTTTATTAAAATTAGAAATTAGTGTTTCAGGACTTTATACATTTAAAGGTACTCCATAAGTTAAAAAAGGTAATTTTAAAGTAATTTAATGACTTAAATATAAAAGCTATCTATAGCTACAAATGTATAATTATCTGTAGATACTAAAACATTGTTTTAAAATATTGCATTTTCTCTCAACATCCATATTTAAGAAAAACTCACACTAATGTGTTAAGAAGCTACCTTAAGGTGTCTGTTATGTATATATAACATATATATCAAAATAAACAAAATCTGCAAAGCTATTTAATTTGTAAACAATCTCTAAATACTGAAGCCAAACTAAGAGAGAAATGATAACATATTTCTTGATTTTAGCATAGTATAAAGATGTTAGACACAGGAGGGTAACTATGATATCCTCAGGTGTCAGAGCCAGCACCACTCCTATATTTAAATCACATGAGACTGAGGCATGGGGGGGCCAAAGGGTTACAGAAATATATTTGCTGATCTACACACTGAGTCAAACATTGAAAGTGGGCAATGGATACAGCTCTTCATTAGTGAATCTCTAGCATCAGCCAGTCACAATGCTATCATAACTACTTATCTAGAACACCACATCCAATCACACTGAATCCAAGATACATGAAACTGTTCCTGTCATGTGTACCTAATTTCAACTCTTAAAAATCAGAATACTTACAAAGGACTAAGCAAAACTTTTTGTTACCAAGCAAAGAATGCTATTTCCAAGTAAATTAATGTAACCTTTCTAATAGTTGTGATGTTAATCACATAAACTCTGACGAGGTAAGTATTAAACACTTAACAGTACACAGAAAAATCACTTAAAATGATTAAAATAGGAGCTTGAAGAGATGGCCCAGTGGTTAAGAGAACTGGCTGCCCTTCCAGAGGACCAGGTTCAAGTCCCAGCACCCATATGGCAGCTTCACACCTGGAACTCCAGTCCCAGGGTATCTGACATTCTCACACAGACATACATATAAGCAAACCACTGATAAAATAAATAAATACAATTTTTAAAAATTACTAAAATAATACGAAATAATGAAAGGGTTTGCAGTTTTGGATTCTGTATGGATAACGTACATATTAATGGTATTCAAATAAAACCAAATGTACATCCAAATGTATAGAAGTGTACATGATAATATTGAAATTTAAAAATAATATATAATGAAGGAACAAACAAAAATCACTTCTGGTTAGCAATATAAAGCTTTGTTACACTCTAAGAAATTAGTACATTCTTTTCAAAAATCATAAAAGTGTAATCTAGATGTATTTAAATTGCATTTTGATCCTTAAATTTAATTTTTTCATACAATATATTTTAATCATAGTTTTTCAACCACTCTTAACTCTTCTCAGATTCTGTCCTCCTTCCTACACATTCACCTTCATGTTCTTTTTTCTCTCAGAAATAAAAACAAAACCAAAACAAAAATCAAAATCAAAATGAATAAACAACAAAAATAGTCAAGATGCAAAATACCAAAACAAAATGAGACAAGACACACTTCAAAACACACACACACACACACACACACACACACACACACACACACACACACACATAAAAGGAGTCTGTTTTGTGTTGTCTAACTATGACTGGTCACAGGGCCTGCTCTGCAGTGTGGCTGATAAACCCAAAGTCACTCTATTAGAAAGAACTAACTTTTCCTTTCCTGCAGGCATCAGTTGCAAATAGTTTCTTGGTTAAGGGTGGGATATCGTGTCAATCTCCCTTTGTCTGGTTTGAACCTGTGCAGATCCTGTGAATGATGCTACAGTGTCTGTGTGTGCAGGCTGCCATAGTATCTCTTGTATTCACATGCTCATCTGTCCTGCTGTGTATGGAGAAAGTTGTTTCCTTGGAGTCATCCACCCACCTACCACCTCTGCCTTTTATAACTTTTTAAATAACTTGAAGTAATAATACCAAGAAAAAAAATGTATAGAAGGCATGCTGGGTGCAGTGGTACATATCTTTAATCCCAGGCATCTATGTGAGTTCAAGGCCAGCTTGGTCTACAAAGCAAGTTTCAGGTCATCCAGGGTTGCAAACCAAAACCATAACCAAAACCAAAGCAAACCTCTACAGAGGTTAAGAGTTAGAATTAGAGTTAAGGACTAGGTATGGTTCAGATGTTAACAAGCATTTCCTGCTCATACAGAGGACACTCGTCAGTTCCGAGTTCCCAGCACCAATCAGGTGGCTCACAACTGCCAGTAACTCCGGTTCCAGGGGAATTCTTTGCCCTGTTCTGGACATGTTGACACTGGCATGTACATGTCATACATCCATTCAGAAACTTACACACACACATATTAAAAACAAATCATTAGAAAAAGTTAAATGCTCACTTACCAGTTCAACAAAAGCAAGTCCCCCATAGCTGTGAGCAACAAAAAACACATTCTCAGCAGCAGACTGGGCTATGAAATGGTCCCAGACGTAGACTGCATGCTCTTCAGGAGAGCCATTTTCCTACAAACAAAACACATAAAAATTGTGTATTGTATTTGCATTATCACAGTATTCAGTTAAATTAAATTATACACTCGTATACACAGCATAAGAATAAGATGGTTAGAGAACATTCATAGAAACAAAAGAACTCCATTGAATATTTAAATTATAGAATAAATTAGTATCACAACTATTGGTAAATTACTGTTAAACTTAAATGAAAATGTAATATTTAAAAACAAATTATTTAAATAAGTGTATTTTAAGAAAAAATAATCAGTGTATATATGTGATATTAAGATCTACTTACGGATTATTAGAATTACATAATAGAATATTATGTAAATTTTTGATAAAACAATAAAACACTAAAATATTAGGCTACATTCTTCTATATATCTTAAAGTATTTATATTATCTATTTATTTTATTATCTATATATTATTTACTTGGCTTATGAGACTGTCAAGTAGTAAACTGAAAACAGAGAAAATTAATGGGTATTTTCTGTTCAGGGCATTTAAAGGAATGCATGTTTTCTAACAACATTTCTATACATATTTTATTTCTAGAACTGAGAGAAATCAAACACATGAATAGAGGAGCTTTTAACCTAGGGTTTTAAACACTATTGAGCAAATTCTAAAAAATTCTAGAATAACTTTATTTTACTATATTTATTGCATTAGGTGATACATCAAATGGCCATAGAAAAAAATCTAGATTATATGAAAACATTGATGAAAGAATAAATTGCTGAGAACCAATCAGAACATAAAAATGTGTTTATGTATTTGTTTCTTAGAAGTGAATTTCCTAACAACATCACGGATATTGCACATGAAGGGGATTTATTGACAAATTTTATCTTTAAAAGGGTATTTGGAGATGCAATCTCTCAGCAAACTCTCTGGTTCTTACACCCTTTCAGCTACATTTCCCACAGCATCCTCTAAGCAGTAGGTGTCTGAGTTGTACTATGGCTGGGCTCCATAACTATGAATTTTGATTGGCTGAGGTTTCCTGCCAATCACACCATTGTGACAGCCTACACAAGACCTGCCCAAGGACAACAGCAATGAATATGCTGAAGATGGGGAAAACCTAGGAGGCCGCAAACCTACACAAAGAACTATAGGCAATGGAGGAATGCTGAAAGCAGAAGAAATAATCTTCCCTGGGAAGAGCTCACCAGTTGGTTACAGTAGCAACGTCAGCTGTGAAAACATGCATACAGGTAATATCATAGAGACTGAGCAGGCTGTATTTAGAAATACTATGTACATGTATAAATATATGTGTGTATATATGCACATAACAACAGTAGTGAAAGAGGATGCCATGAATATGAAAGAGAGCAAAGGGGTAGATGGGAGGGTTTAGATGGAGGAAACAGAAGGAAGGTTATGACTTAATTATATTATATCTAAAAAAATTAAAAGAAATAAAATTTAAAAACATTATGTGTTTGGTTTTATCAAACAGGGTCTACACTGCTGCTCAGGATGGCACAGAACTCACCTACTCTGCATTGCTCTCAAACTTACAGGGGTCTGCTTGCCTCCATCTCCCAGTGCTAGGATAAGGGCATCGGTTAGCAGGCACAGCTCCGACTTAGCAATTGTATAATTAAGCTGTTGTTCCCTAATGTCTGTCACCATTCCAAATTTCTTCCACAGCCACTGGTCATTTCCTTCTGCATATCCCACAGACACTTCAACTAACCCAAACCTTCTAGAAACTTCCTGCCTAATCCTGTTTGTGTTCCCCACATCCACCTGAAACCTGAACATCATCTCTTGCATCTCCTTTCCTTAAGTTCCTCATGGAACTAGTCACTTAACTCTGCTGACCCTGCTTCTAACTGGGTCAGAATTCATCTCCTCCTTAGTTTCATTTCTTCTAACTATATCATCAAGTGGCTGATATCAAAGCAACAGAGTCAGCAATACCACGCTAGTTATTGGTCCTTAGGAGGGCAACCATCTACCTGAGGCATTTTACCTTCCTAGCAGTGTGTCTGAGCTCACTAGATGTTTATGAGCAGCAATGAAAAGGACTGCTTCAAAGTGGCTTTGGAACAAGGGGTGATGGAAGATCACTGACAGGAGCAGATCAATAGAAGAGCTGGACACTGGAGCAGTACGACTACTCATATGTCACTGAGCAAGGTTAGAGAGGCACCCAGGACAGAAATAACTGACAGAAACTCAAGTAGTGAAAAAATGTTAAAGGTGATAGATGAATCCCTTTTTGAAGAATTAAGAGGATACAATTAAATAGCTTTAATAAAGTATTACTTTTTTATTGATTCAATTTGTTCTTTGACAGTTTCACATATAAGCAAACACACACCCACATCCACGCATGCACACACACACACACACACACACCCATGCACACACACACAAACACACACCCACACACACACGCATGCACACACACACACACACACACACATTCTGTCTACTCTCACCGTCTTACTTCCCTCTCAGTCCTGGTATCATCCATTTTCTACAGCCTACTTTACCATGTTCATGCCTCTTTATTTCCTTTCGTGATCCACCATTTTAAATAGGGCTATATCTGTACCCAAGGATGGAACTATCCACTGGACCTAAGTGGCTCACTTTTAGTCCACAAGTGAAGACAATAACTGTCTCTCCCCAAGTATCCAACAGCAGCTAATCATTTAGCATGGAGGGATAGGGCCCATGAGCCCGGACTTACTGCACTTCTGCCTGTTGGCATACCCAGGTTAATGTAGGTGCAGTGCCCTCAATTGAAGCTAGTAGGAGATCCAGTTTCAATGACCATGTCACACACTCAAGAGAGCAACCATTCTCCCCTTCCTCTGGCTCTTATATTGTTTAGACTCCCTTTCTACAATGTTCTCCGAGCCTTAGGGAACTCTAAGCCATCATTTATTCTAAGCATCTTGAGCAATTAACAAGGTTTTATTTAATATTCAAAGAAAGGAGATAAATAAACCTTTGCCCTAAAGGACTTGACTTTCCTTTATCAAACTATCTCAAAGATTCTAGAAGCTCAGCTTCCATTTGTTTACTTATTTACAACTCCATTATTTGAGGATTTACAAAATTCTGTGATTAGGCGTTTATAACTGTTATGTATGGAATTAATAAAGCTCTAAATATTTACTTCTAAAATACTATAAGACTGACATGATAAAAAAAGCCCCACTTCTATAATAAGACGATGTTGTACCCAGGCAAAAGAACATTTTTCTAACCTATAGCCCATATTGTGTCCATAATCATTTTATGTTTACAAACTATATTTTAGAGAGTATGTTACCGAAAGTACATTTTAAAATGAAACAGATTTCAATGAGAAAAACTTCATTAATACAGAAATGCAAACAAATAATACATTCTACAGGATTCCCAATGAAGGGAGTTACACTTTGTTTTGAGAAACTTGTACGCAGGGGATGGAAATTTTAGAATATGAAGATGAATGAAAGGCATGAAAAGCAGTAAGTCCATCAGCTGGGATTTGCAGGTAGCAGAAAGCATGGTTACACACACTGCGTTACCATGTGCAGTGCCAAAAATACAGGTTGGCTTCTGTGCTCTACTCTGGCCATCAATTGCTAAAGCCAAAAAGAAGTGCTGCAGGAACCAAAGCCTTATCAACCAGGCCAGACTCTGACCACCTGAGCACTGTGAGGTCTGTATTTGTGATGGAATACCTGAGCTGATAACACGCAGAATTATCTAAACAGCATTTGCATATTTGTGTAATTATTTTCTAAGGTTAATTAGCTCCTGTAATGCATTTTGCCCTTTGAGACTGCTTACAGTGACAGGTTCACATGTTTTCTGAACCACTGCCAAATTTGACAGATTTTTTTTCTTCAGCTAACCTGTTGCTACAAAGTTATAAAATGAGTGATCCTATGATACATACTTTATATTTATAATTCACTTAAAAATCAAAATTAAAATGCAATAAATAAAAAGATCTCTTAAAACTCCCATTTTAAAAGTCAAAGCACAAAGGCATTACACATTGGAAGAGTATCTATTAACACTTCCATGATAACAATCTAATAGAAAATTTATAATTCTAAATTAGCACATGACAGTGTCATTAATTCAGCTATGCCAACCATAGATGGCTGCCCTTAGGACTCACCTTTATTTCCTTCTATCCTGGAGCTCAAACTGAAGAATGAATACATATAAAATATGCATTTGTTTGTTGACCAGATTTGTTTAAATTTAAAGTTTCTCTTAAAGAAATAGCTTAATTAGAAATAAGCAGATAGTTCCAAACTTCACATATAGAGAATAAACTCTGAATTAGAATTACAACTCTTCATCTTTTTTCTTCACTTTTTCCCCATCTTGTCAAGTGGTAACTTAATCCATCCACTTGTTCATGCCCAAATCTGGAAGTGATCCAAAACATCACCCTCTAAAAATACCTTCCACATTTACTTAGGTTAACTTACACTCAATATATTTCCAGGTCCATAAACTACTTAAAATGATATTCACTTGACCTTTTCACATAGTTTCCTTTATTTATTATTTACAATGAATTTCTGACATAGATACTTGATAATCCTCTTAAGTTTGCATAAGTTCAGAGAACTTGTTAAAATGTGAACTGGATTGTGGGTTCACAAGACAGGAGGTAAGAGGGTGAGCTGCAGGAACCCATTCTCTCTTTTCACCTGTTCAAGTATGGCCTCTTTTGTTTTTCCTCCAGAGTATTCCAGGTTAGCCCAAGAGCTCTCAGGTGCTTCTGCTGTCTCTGCTGCCCATTGCACACTCAGAGTGCTAGAATTTAAAGGTGCAGCGCCACATTTGGATTATATATATAATATTTTCCCCTCCCTCAACGCCTCCAGATAAGTGTACACCTCTCTATCCACCCAACTTCATGTTTTTCTCTCTCTTTCTCAAGTCTCACAAAAAGACAATCAAAACAAACTAAAAAAACAACCAAACAAAAAAACAACAGCCTGGTTTTGGCAGAAGAACAGACAGGAGGGACAATGGAAAAAGAAAGCATATTTAACAAATGGTGCTGGCATAAGTGGTTATTAACATGTAGAAGAATGAAATAGATCCATATCTATCACCATGCACAAAATTCAAGTCCAAATGGATCAAAGACCTCAACATAAAGCCAGCCACACTGAACCTTATAGAAGAAAAAGTGGGATGTACACTTGAACGCATTGGCACAGGAGACCACTTTCTACAGACACTGAGAGAAAAAATTAATAAATGGACCTCCTGAAACGGAAAAGCTTCTGTAAAGCAAAGGACATGGTCAACAAGACAAAATGACAGCCTACAGAATGGGAAAAGATTTTCACTAATCCCACATCTCCAAAATATACAAAGAATTCAAGAATTTGGTCATCAATAGAACAAATAACCCAGTAAAAAAAATGGATTACAGACCTAAACAGAGAACTCTCAACAGAGGAATCTAAAACAGCCAAAAGACACTTAAGGAAATGCTCAACATCCTTAGTCATCAGAGAAATGCTAATCAAAACAACTCAACTATGAGATTCCACCTTACACCTGTAAGAATGGCCAAGATCAAAAACACTAATGACAGCTTATGCTGGAGAGCTTGTGGGGAAAAGGGAACCCTTCTGCATTGCTGGTGGGAATGCAAGTTGGTACAGCCCCTTTGGATGTCAATGTGGTGATTTATCAGAGAATTAGGAAACAACCTTCCTCAAGACCCAGTAATACCACTTTTAGGTATATATCCAAAGGATGTTCAATCGTGCCACAAGGACATGTGATCAACTATGTTCATAGCAGCACTGCTTGTCATAGCCAGAGCCTGAAAACAATCTAAATAACCTCGGCCGAAGAACAGATAAGGAAAACCTGATACATTTACACAATAGAGTATTACACAACAGAAAAAAAATAACATCTTGAATTTTGCAGGAAAGTGGACAGAGCTAGAAAACATTATTTTGAGTGAGGTAACCCAGACACAGAAAGACAATTACCACATATTTGGTTTTTAAACATAAAGCAAAGAAAACCAGCCTACAAATCAGAACCCCAAAGAACTTAGACAATAATGAGGACACTAAGAGAGACTTACATAGGTCTAATCTACATGGGAAGTAGAAAAAGACAAGATCTCCTGAGTAAATTGGGAACATGGGGACCTTGGGGGAGGATTGAAGGGGGAGAGGAGAGAGGCAGGAAGGGGAGCAGAGAAAAATGTAGAGCTCAATAAAAATCAGTAAAAACATAAAATACAGTAATACAAAAAATACCAAGACAAAACAAATATGTATTCAGTGCACAATACAGAGGGAGACAGGAAGGGTGGGAGAAAGAGAGGGAAGAAGGGAGGGAGGAAGGGAGGGAAGGAGAAAGGGAGGG
>NC_022021.1:21311379-21313792 GCF_000317375.1 Microtus ochrogaster
GAACATGGATACCAGGCTGTACTGGCCAGTGTTCCTGGGCACAGGGTCTGCCCTGGAGTGGGATCAACGTGCCTGGTGTCACTCCACTGGAGAAAACTGATTTTTAGTTTCCCAGCATGCATCAACTGCTGACAGTGCTCACAATACCTGAACAGGTTCAAACGGACAAAACCCAGCATTTGGCAAGGAAAGTGGACACCAAGTCCCACTCTTAACTAAGAAGCTGAGCGGATTTCATTTTTATGTGGCTCTGATGCCTGTGCAGCAAGGGCTTTCATCTGTTGGTCCTTCTTCTTTGAATTCCAGTGTTGATATCCACCCTTTCAGAGCATACATATCAAAGAGTTAAAAAAAATACCAAGCTGACACAAAACTTGTTTTTTAAAGCTGTCTAATTATAAAATTTGAACCAAAATTAAATGATGACAAGTTAGTTCTAAAGGAACAGAAATAAATAAATAACTATGAGTCAACTCTATTTACAGATGTGCTGTAAATGCTAGGTGATCAGACACTACAGCAAAAAACAGTCTGTGCTCTGGAATGGGAAACAGAAAAGGCTAGCAGATTCTTCATTCCAAAACTGTACACCTTAACATTTCTACCAGGGTAAACTCTGATGATTACACCCATTTTAATAAAATTTAGACAGTCCCCTTAGTGTAACCTACAATGCAGATATAGCAACACTTGCAGCAAGTACTTCTTTCTATAGTATATAACATGTCAGGCACAACTCAAAATATAAATATCAGCACATCCTATAAGTTAGGAACTACAGGAATACAAGTATTAATTAAGCAACTTATATAATATGATTCTTAATATATAGCAGACCTAGAATTCAAAAATAAGTAGTTTAATTTCTTAATTTTAATTCTAATATATACATAGCCATTAATACTGAAACATAAGTAGTATAACACATATAAACATATAAAGTATCTCCTACTTTATGTAGACACAGCTAGCATTGACATACTTTATAACAATGATTCAAAGAGTGAGAGCCTAAAATACAAAGGCACAAGGACTTTATTTAGGCATAAACTTTATTCTATGGGCCAAGTTAACTTCAAAAAATATCTTGGAAAAATAAAGAAAGACTTATTTTCTGAAAATTCAATGTATCTTTTATTCTTTAAGCAAATGTGCAACTTTAGAGAGAAACTGAGGTCAACTTAAAACATTATTTTTTGCTGTGTTCATCTATGGTAAAGCATAAGGAAAGAAACTGGAACAGAAGGCTCAATCGAGTATGAACTCATTGACTGGAAAAACTAGGAAAACTGAAACAATAGCATTAGATATAATTGGTGTTCAGAGGAGTCAGGACATGAGAGAAAGGAGTGGCTGAAAAGGATCAAAAGAGAAAACGTTTTTGGGTCATGAAAATGTTCATCCTTTGTTGCCAAGATTGCAGTGATGTTTACAATGATGGAATAAATTTAACAAGCCACTCAGCAATATGAAAACCATGGTTTGATATTGATAACTCGTTGTATTTTTTAAAAGTTTATTAAAATATGGCCACATAATCTTGCTTATGTATTCTCTAGGGATGCTCTTGCTATACAACAGCGGAGTTGAGTAGTCGAGACAGCATATCCTGTGATTATCAATTATTATCTTTTTCTTATGAGAGAAAATATTTGTCAATTCTTGTTCTCAATATTTATGGTCTCAGCTCTACTCTTGAATGCCATATTAAACATCTATATCTAATTAGATTATCCCTAAGTCCCAAAGAAACTATAGTAAAAGATGTCTTTAAACAAAACAAATACACAATGCTTGGAAGAACAGGGCAGGAAAAAATGTCAGTTTAAAAGAGACGCCTCAGATAGATAAGTGATACCTAATTTACCAGATATGACAAAGTCTAATATTACAGTTATCATTGGAAAAGTGGAACTATGCTTACGAATCCTCAAAAACGTAGAAGAATGTAAAAATGACATCTACACTTGTCATCCTGCACAAAACTCAACTCTAAATGTATCAAAGACTTTAACATAAGGCAGATACACTGAATATCAAAGATGAGACAGTGAAGAACAGTCTTGAAATCAATAGCACAGGTATGGGAGCCCACAAAAGTGGATCCATTCCACCTTGACTAAAGGTTGGTGAGTTCAGAGCTATTCTTGCTCCTTCAAGGTTAGATGACAGGAAGTTTGACTTAAGATGTAGCTACTAACAGGATGTTTTGACCTCAGGTGTGGTTACCTGATGTTTTGGGTATTAACTATGTTGTTCTTTGTCTCTTGGTAAAGAAGTCTTTTGCCTTCCCCCTCCTCTTTAAATTGGGGTGTATAAAGGCTGTAAGAAATAAACCTTCCCCCTTCTCTTTAAATTGGGGTATATAAAGGCTGTAAGAAATAAACCTTCCCCCTCCTCTTTAAATTGGGGT
>NC_022021.1:21313892-21321959 GCF_000317375.1 Microtus ochrogaster
CTCTTTAAATTGGGGTATATAAAGGCTGTAAGAAATAAACCTTCCCCCTCCTCTTTAAATTGGGGTGTATAAAGGCTGTGAGAAATAAACCCGAGCAAATCTCAGCATTTACTGGATGCCCTCCTCAATCTATCTGTCTCACTCTTCCCCAAGTGCAGATAAATATGTTGATCTGGACCAACAGGAGATGACTTCCTGAACATAATACTGATAGTACAGGAACTAAGAACAATAATAAATAAATGGAACCTCATGAAAGCTTCTGCATGGCAAAAAAAAAAAAAAACCACCATCAGTTAGACAAAATGGCAGCCAGCCTGCAGGATGGGAAAAACTCAAAAAACTGGATATCAAGAACACAAATAATCCAATTAAAAATGGGGTGCAGATCTAAACAGAGAATTCTCAAAAGAGGAAAGTCACATGGCTGAGAATCACTTAAAGAAATTTTAAACATCCTTAGTCACCAGGGAGGAAAAGCAAACCAAAATTACTCCGATATTCCATCTTGCCACAGTCATCATGGTGACAGTGAATAGAAGAAGTAACAGCTCCTGCCGACTCACACTGCTGTTAGGTGTGCAAGTTTGCAAGGTCACTATAAAAAGTCAGTGCACTTATTCCAAAGGAAGCGGGGAATTGATCTACCTAAAGATCTAGCTATAAAACTCTTGGGCACATACCCAAAAGATTTTACATCCTACTGCAGAGACACTTATTCAACCATGTTCACTGCTGCTCTATTCATAAGAGCCAGAGATTAGAAACAGCTGAGATGTCTGTCACTGGATAAAGAAAAGGATAGTCGTACTAAAGCGTGCGTGTGTGTGTGTGTGTGTGTGTGTGTGTGAGAGAGAGAGAGAGAGAGAGAGAGAGAGAGAGAGAGAGAGAGAGAGAGAAGAAAGGAAAATGAAAGAAAATCAAACCATTTGCAGGTAAATGAAGAGAGCTAGAAAAAAGAATCATCCTAAAAGAGTCAGTGAAGACCCCAAAAGACAAATATGTTATTCATCCATTTATATGTGAATGTCAGCTGTTCAGTCTTTTAAAAGTACAGTACATAAAACCACAGAGGTTAGGTACAAAGTAAAGGTCCTGAGGGAGGATAGAGCTGCCTAGGAAGGGGAAACAGAATAGATAGGATGAATAAATGTGAGGGCTGGGAGGACAGGAATTGGAGGATCAAAGAGAAAGAAGGGAATAGCAGGGCAAGGGAAGGGATATGAGGAGGGACAGCTCAAACTAATGGCCATTTTAGGGGTCAGATAGAAACCAAATACAGTAGAAGCATCATAAAATATATGATACAGGATGTCCTTCTGTATATGTGTTACTTTTATTGGTTGATGAATAAATCTGTTTGGGCCAATGGCTTAGCTGAGTAAAGCCAGGCAGGAAATCAGAACAGAGGGAGAATGTTGGGGGGAGTCAAGAGGACACCATTATTTAGGTGCTGAACCTTACCAGTAGGCCATAGCCTCGTGGTGATACACAGTTTAATAGAAAATGGTTAAGATGTAAGAGCTGGCTAGAAATACACCGGAGACATCGGTCAAACAGTGTTGTAATTAATGTAGTTTCTGTGTGATTGTTCGGGTCTGGGTAGCCAGGAACTAAAGGGCAGTTTCCCTCAACAAATATATGATGGTGATCTAAAGGAAACTGCCTAATAACGGGTACTGTTGTGAGGGCCAGCCTTCACCAGCTCAGGAATGGAGGGGGATCCATAGAGTCAGCTAATTAATCAGTCAATCGACTTTTCTATCTGAGGGAGTAAAACGTGACTCTCTGGGGCTGGCAAAAGAGGGGGAACACACACACACACACACACACACACACACACACACACACACACACCTCCATCATGTCAGGGTCTCACCTAAGGTTTTGGGGAAGTCTTCAGCAGGTCAAGAGACACTGAAGAGGAGATGCAGAGCAGGCAAACTACTGGACAGACCCATGAGGACTTTTCTAAGGACCAAAGCTTAGGTCTTCATTTTATTATTCTTTCTACTCTATTCTTTTTCGATGCTGTTCTTCTACCCCAATGTTTCCCTTCTGTATATTCTTAATATTTTTCCTTACAGTTTATATATCCCAGCAAAATATCTTAAGCAATATAAAAATTAAAATGTGCTGATGTTCTATTTTTTACATGAATGATTACAATGAATGCAAGTAAAAAACAGCATGTTTTCCACATCCCTAACATGATTAAACATTTTACGATTGCAGGTGAAAAAAATGTTGTTCCAGGAACCCACATACTCACTGGGTACCCATTCATACCCAAGCAACTTGCTACAGATTAATTGAGCTTAAGCTAGCAGGGTATGTTTCGTAGTTCTTTTACTGGCAGGCTGCAATTTGCAGTTACAAGGAAAGGATCAATCACTTCATTATCTCAAAGGGTAATCTTTTAAGAAATCTGAAAAGAATCACAAATCTAAACTTCTATATATGAAAAACAATCATATAAAAAATCCTCAGGGCATCTTTTGGGTATATTCCCAAGGGTGGAATTGTTGAATCCTGAGGTAAGTTGACTCCCAGTTTCCTGAAAAACCGTCACACTGATTTCCAAAGTGGTTGCACAAGTTTGCATTCTCACCAATAATGGATGAGTGTAGAGAAGGGAGAAGAGGAGGATTGGGGAGAGCTTGGGGGAATGGGATAATTGAGATGGAGGAAGGGTGGATATGGAAACAGAGAAGAAGTTATCTTAACTAAGGGAGCCAACTTAGGGTTGGCTAGAGTCTTGGCTCTAGAGGGTTTCCCAGGTGTCCAACAGGATTTCCCCAACTAGCAGAGGAGAGGGTGCCTGAACTGGCCTTCTCCCATAGACACACAGATCTTGCATATCACCATAGATCCTTCATTTGGCGATGGATAGAGATAGAGACAAGAGACCCACATTGGAGCACTGACTGAACTCCCAAAGCCCAGATGAAGAGCAGAAGGAGGGAGAACATGAGCAAGGAAGTCAGGACTGCGTGGGGTGCGTCCACCCACGTAGCCGGTGGGACTGATCTAATGGGAGCTCACCAGGGTCAGCTGGGCTGGGACTGATGGAGCATGTGATCAAACTGAACTCTCTAAATGTGGCTGACAAAGAGGGCAGACTGAGAAGCCATTGATAATGACACTGGATTTCGATTCTACTGCATGTACTGGCTTTTTGGGAGCCTAGTCTGTTTGGATGCTCACCTTCCTAGGATGGAGGGGCCTTGGACTTCCCACAAGGCAGGGCACCCTGACTTCTCTTAGGACTGGAGAGAGAGGGGGAGGGGGAGTGGAAGGGAAATGGGAGGATGGGAAGAGGTGGAAATTTTAAATAAATAAAAAATAAATTAAAAAATAAAAACAAAACAAATAAAAATCCTCAGGGTGCATGCCCACTCATCAATAGTTTTTTACATCAGGAAGCTGAGAGCAAAATGGGCACAAGGAATTAATCATCACCCTTAATCACAACCCCTTCTAGCAGAAAGGTACGTCAGCCAGCAATAGCCAGGCTGCCATTGTTCCTGTTCGCTAACCTCAATGAGTCCGTCCCTCATTGCTAACCTCAATGAGTCCGTCCCTCAACTATTAAAGGTGTGCCTTTATAAACTTTAAATTGTTCCCCAGGATTTCCTATCTCAAAGCCATTAACAAAATATCTTAACTTAACCTTAAGTCATTATTTAAAGCTTTGTTTTAGCTATGAACCACACAGAAACCCGTGAACACATCTTCCACATTAAGATTAAAAGAACTTGAACTATCTTAGCTTCTGGGACTCAATTGTTTTTCTTTTTAAATCATTAACCTAAGTCACAGTCTATATTGATCTGCAAGAGAAACTCATAAGTCCTAGCTGTGTCCTAGCTGTGTGGTTCTAGATTTATCCTCTGGAGCCCCTACTTATAAGGGGCGGAGGCAACACCATATCTTGCCCATACCTATATTAATCTTCCCAGTAAACTAACCTCTATCATAATACCTTACTATATTTGTTAGAAACCCTTAAGCTTCAAAATTCTATTTAAACTAAAAAGATGATTGTATAACACCATTTTTTCAATTAAATTTAATTCAAATTAAAGAGGAAATCATGATAACCCAAGGTAAAGATGCCCAGTAAAACAGAATATTTCTATGAAATAATCACACTACAATAAAGATAATCTCCCACACCCATTTACCATGCCATATATCAGAGAAAAAAAGGCAGCAACAAACATGTAAAGGCACAGCATTGCAAGAGACATTCTGGAACTGAAGCTCTCTGGACCTTGCCTATTCCAAGATTTGCCATCAGTGCCTTGCATTCTGATGGTCTATTTCTTAAAGTCTGTTGCCACCTGTTGCTCCTCTGACATGGTCATTGGTAAACGGGGGAGATGGAATCCCAACTGGATATCCATCATCACCAAATAAAAACTTCCAGTGCCTGGAATGAGTTGCATGCAATATTGTTATTGGACAAAACGACCCGCTGAACTTCCAAACAACCTAAACTGTTGCCAAGCCTATTGGTTGCTCTCCCCAAATTGACAGCAAGACCTAATTGCTGAAGGGAACACCTACACAACTCACTGAACTTGGAGAAATCGAAGTGGTGCCTATTTAGAGCTTTCACCCTGATGAATCTAGTGTTCACCATACTGGAAGACATTCTGTACTCTCAAAGGAGACCATACATTCTTATATCTTAGATCCTTAGACAGCCTGCCTGCAAGATGAGCTAATGCAATGGTGGCAGAGAGCTTGAGGAAGGAACCAACCAATATCTGACTGGATTTAAGGCCTCCTCCATGAGACAGAACCCATCCCCATTCCCAAAACATTTGGGTGGCCAAGAACCTGAGATTAGAAAGGACTTACAGGAAAACCAAATACTACTGTTCTCCTAAAAGAACACAGAAATAAAAGGACTTCTGAGGACATTCTGCTCTACTTGTAGAGCCTTGTTCAGCAATCATCAGAGAAACTGCCTCCTGCAGCTCATGGGAACAAATATAGAGACCCATAGCCAGACATTGTACCGAGGGTGAGAGACCTTGGAATACATAGTCTTACATGGAATGTTTTCACCAAATTCCTCCCTTTTGGGCTCAGGGAACCCTGTTAAAGAGGAGGCAGAAAAATCGTAAGAGGTAGAGGAAATGGAGGAAACCAAGGAAACAAGGCCTTCTAGATACAACAGGTCTGACTCACATATGAATTCATAAAGACTGTGACGGCATGCACAGGGACTGTATAGGCTTTTGGCCAAATGTGGTCCCAGCACTGAGAGGAGAAGTAGTCACAAGCTCACATCTCTAACCCAGAAGCTATCTCCAATTGATAACCAACTGCACAGTAATAATAACTTTTCTATAAGCGAGTCTCACTGGGGATACAAAGAACTTGCCCAGCACAATAAGATGGCCAACACAACAAGAACTCCATGGCATTCTAGGAAGTTCTTTGTCTCAAAGTTGTATTAAGGCATTTATTTATATATGTATTTTTATTTTTCATTCCTTTTTTGCCTTATAGGTCCTTGTAGGTATCTCAGTTTTGCATTGTTTAAGGGATTTCTGTGTATTAATGTGTGTATCTTTGTGACTAGATCTGTTTTTTGTCTTTTTTTGACTCTTTTTCCTCTGTTTATTTCATCTTATTATAACTTCTTTATTTATTTTATTAATATTCTTTAGATGTCTCTTTTCTATGAAGAGATAAAAAAGGGGAAGAATTCAGACGCAAGGGAAGGTGGCAAGGTTTTTGGACAAGTTGGGGTGGAGAAACAAAAATCAGAATATATTTACAAAAATGTTTTTTTAATTAAAGAAACATTAAAAAAATCCTCCAAAGCACTGGGAGAAGCCGGCAGATGTCTCTGAGATGGAAAGAGAATAGGAAGCACATTTTAGAACCAGGACGTTCAAGAAGCAGGTATTTTTAGGCATGTGGGGGTCCAATGGTCATGCTGTACCTCGAAGTCATGTGGGTATCTGTGAGCCATGCTGCTGCCTGGTGCCATACTGACCTGAGAGGCCTGTCCGGCCATCTGAGGCCATGGTGATGTCCAGGGGCCTGTGTTCTCACAGAGAGCTGCAATGGTACCCATGGCCTGTGCAGCAACAGAGGACTGTGTTGATGTCTATGATCTGAACTTCCACTGGAGACCACGAGTAAGAACAAGATCCATGCTCCTGCTTACTGTAAAGGACAAGGAAGTTACTTTTGCCATGGCATTTCTGCCCACAGATACACGGCTGAGAAGACAGACATGGAAGACTTCTGTCCCCATCCCCCAAAAAAGAAAGCTATCAAAGAGACCTCTTAAAAATTGTGATATGGGTGCTGAAGAGTAGCGCTTCACAATTGGTGGCTTCTGGCAAGGATGCAGAAAGAGAAGGACTCAGTTTTCTGTAAGGGTCTAGCCACTGGGAGTTTGACCATGCTTCTGTGAGTGCATGGGAAACACAAGCTGAACTTGTTTTTCTTTTTGTTTTCTGGGGGGGAGGGAGGAGGACCCAAGGGTGGGGGATAGATGTAGGAGGACTGGGAAGTGAGGGTGGTGGGGGTTCATAATGAAATTCTCAAACAATAAAAATATTCTAGAGGAAAACAGAATCAGGTATTTTCCTCTTTCCATTAAGTGTGGTTTGGCTGACCACTTCCCATATTTTGGCAGGAAGGACTTTGAAATGAGTACAATAGAAACAGTTGGTGTCAATTTCAGAAGAAAAAGAGGATGAGCAAGGGGTTGTGGCATTCATTAATTAATCAATTTTGGTATTGGGGACAGTATATATATGAAATATACACTCTACCACTAAGCTGCACTACCAGTTTCATGATATGCACACTCACTGTGAAATGATTGGGAGACCTCAGCAAACCCTCCCAGTCTTATTCTTCCAACCTTCAGAGGCCTGAAGAGTTCTTCACGAAATCAGAGTCAATTAAAGAGGTTAAAAGACATGGTAGATGCAAATGAGCATGGGGGAAATTCTCAACATGTAGACTCTAAGTTTAGATACCTGAAGAAAACTTGTAAGTACAAAATATAATGATTATACCAAAGAAAAACATGCTTAAAAAATCAGACATTGGAGAATAAAAATTTTAAAGCAAATCACAATTTTCTTCAGAGGTACACACATAAAAATAGAAAAAAACACTACTAAAACTGAGCATTTGAAGAACACGAAGTTCTAGGAGAACTCAAGAACTGGACAGGTTGGAGATAGAAGGATGGCCCTGAAGGCTGATATGTCACATAGTCAGGACCATTACTCTGAGGGATCTGCACTCCAAATCTAACTTTACAACTTAAGATCTGTTTACCAGACAAACTGGGCATGAATTATAAGCACCACATAACACATATTTGCACACATAAAGAGAAAAGGGAACTTTTGCTTGTCTCTATGCACTCTTAGCTTGCTTTACAACTCCAAGAGCTTTGACTAGCCTCTGAGGTTCAGAATTTGAGCATAGGACATTTTATACATATTGGACATATATATATTGGACATAGGCTACTATAGATGAACCCTTAAGCAAACATTTAAACTACCAAAGGCTGAGATACACTGCACTGCATACATTATGGAAATTCTTAGGATGAAAAGCAGGCCTCGCTCCTACCTCACTACAAAAGGCGCCCAAAGCAGCAGCACCCCCCCCCAACCCTGCCCTGCTCTATGCTAGGACCAGTGCTCAAACACAGTTTTAAGCTCCTACACCAAGGCTACCCACCCAGAGCGGTGAGTGCCTACCGGGCAGGCCTCAAGGAACCCTGTAAGGGATCCTGGGCACCTTCAGCTTGTTCTCCAGGGGTGCCTGTGCTCTCCTGGATCTCCCACTGCCTGCCCCGTTTTTCCTTTTGTCCCTGGATCATTGGGCTACCCGGCGGCCCTGCTTAGGTGCTGTGGAGTTCCATCTGGACAGGCGTCCATGTTTCGGTGCTGAGGAGTTCCATCTGGACAGGACGGTTCCTGCTTCTACACTGAAGAGTTACACCCAGAGAGTCAGTCACAGCAAAGACTGGACCAAGACACCAGGCCTCTCCTGGCTCCATTTGAA
>NC_022021.1:21327174-21328921 GCF_000317375.1 Microtus ochrogaster
ACATTAATAGAAATGGGTTAATCAAGATGTGAGAGTTAGCCAAGAAAAGGCTAGAGCTAATGGGTCAGGCAGTGTTTAAAAGAATATAATAGGGGTGTTGTTATTTCTGGTGTAAAGCTAGCTGTGCGGTAGCCAGGCGGGACTAAAAGCAGGCCTGTTCGCCCCATCACTACAAGAGAGTCTAAGTGCTTCTCATCTCCACTGCCAACTTAAAACTCTTCAACCTCTGAACTTCCCTTCCCTTCCCCAGGTTCACTTTTCCTATATAACTTCAGGCATTTTGGCCATAAGCTTTGGCACCTGGCTCCTCTCTGCACTTCTCCTTCTCTCTCGAGCCCTTTCTCTCCTCTCAGACGATGTTCAGTCTGCTAGCCATGTTTCCTATGTATGGCCTCTTCCAATTGCATCTGTCTGTGTTCTCCATCACACCTGCAATAGGAACCTTCTCCTCACCCATTCCTAGGAGTGTTCATTTCATACACCTGTATCACTCTCAAGTCCCTCTCACCTTGGTGACCTCTTCTTTAACTATTATTGTTACATATACATACATATACACACAGATACACATATAACCTACAAAATCCATTTAGTGATGCTTAGACGTACATGTGGTCAGGATGCTCAATTCGGATTGGACGATCAAGCATGAGGCACACCTCTGGAGAAAACAAGCCCTCTCAGCAGACATTTGCTCGTAGCACTCATGGAGGGGTGAGGCCTTGGGAATGTTCCTCCATCTGGAGACTACTACAGTGATCCACAACTAGTTGAATGGGGAGAGTACTTGCCTGTGGGGTGTCCAATTCCAGTTGAGAGCCAGAGGAACAGGGTACCTTAGAAAGATATTATCTTCTAGAATTGGCATAGAAGCTGCATCCATGAAATCTCAAATTTGTGCAGGCCTAAACAAGCTTTACTAGTATTTTTAATAAATATTTTAAAACTTATTTCTCAAATTCCTACCACACTATGAGAAAGGAACCTTTTTCATGCACAGATAACAATAAGTATTACAGTTCAATTCAAAACACTTATTTTTGAAAGTAGCTTAGTTTAATGATTACCTAGTATACACAACTATTTTTAATTGTTAGATCTGCCAAAGTGGTGATCTCAGGATTCAGGATAATCAGATTTTTATGAATCAATTTTTTAACAGATACCTGTTGATTATAGCACCTTGCTTTCTATCTCCTTCAAATAAAGATATCAAGCTAATAGCAATGTTATATAATCATTTTCTATAAAAATCTCGTGCTTAGTAAAATAAGCTTTTCATGAATTTGTTTCTCTGTGGAGACTTATTATATTTATTGACATAATTTAACTTGAAAACCTTGAAGCCATCTCAGAGTTGATAAGTTTAGTTAAAAACAAGGCATTTCAGAATATACTCCCTTAAAGAAAAATATTTTATCTACTGTGAACCCAGATTTCTCACCATCTAAACAAACTAAAGAAACTTGACACATTTTAATAAAATAACAAATTGGTATATTTAATTAGCAGTTTTGGTTTTAAGAGAAGGATGAACAAAATGTTTTCTTTTTACTGTCCAGCAGAAAGTGCAAAAAAAGAGAACACAACTTTGCCATGCTATTTAAAGATTTCCCAAAAATAGCAAACATACCCTAGTTAGTAAAAAAAAAAAATGTGAGAAAAACAAGAAAACAGTTGTATTCATCGTGACCTCCTGAAAACTGCATAGTTTAAAATATAGCATTCTTTTGGCCATTTGAACTTC
>NC_022021.1:21330631-21342346 GCF_000317375.1 Microtus ochrogaster
TAATAAAAAAATTTAGATTAAAAATTAAAAATAATAAAAAAAAGAAAAAAAATATAGCATTCTATCTATAAAATTGAGGTTTTGGGCTGTATACTATTATTACCTATGACGTCATGTAAAGTGGCATCTAACCTTTACTAGGCAGCAATTTTTTCTAGTTTCTGGTCAAGTGTGTACATGTTTCAGTCACTGACAACTCCCAGTAACACTGACAGTGAGGGAGTGCTGGGATGGTTCTCATCCTATGAAAGAGGTACAAAAAGAATGACTAGCTTACTCAAAGTCCATGGCCAATCAGCATAACTCACATTCGAGCACAGAAAGGCAAGTTAAAAGTTCATCCTTTTTGGCAGTGCTAACTATATCTGCATCCCATCTCTCCTCCACAGCTTCTCACAAGTTGTTCCACAGAAGTTTAATTTGTACTCAAATACTTTGTTCAGAAATGTAATTTAAAATGCCCAGACTTTCCAAAAACTTTCAAATTTTCAAGTTAAATTATTTCAGTAAATTTATATTATACCAAAAATGCCTCTGACAAAATACAACATACCTTCATTACAAAAGTTCTGGCAAGGATATGGATACAAGCACAGAGCTGAATTATTTTAACCAAGAAACACATCAGCATCTCCACTCAAACCAGGAACAACACAAGGATGAAGTTTTAGTTGGGGCAATAACACAAGGGGAGAATATGGAAGAAGACAAACAGGAGAAGAAGTCAATAATGAGTATAATGATTCCTTATTTAAAAAAAACACTAAAGACAGCACCAAAAAAATCATGGCTGATAAACACACTCAGCAAAGTAGCAGCATATAAAATTAGCACGGGAAAACTGGAAGCCTTCCTGTACACAAATGATAAAGTCAGTGAGAAAGATATCAAAAAGGCAACAGTGTTCACAATAGCCTAAAACAAAAAATAAAAAACAAGTCACAGATTAAAGCCAACTAAGAAAGTGAAAGGCTTGTAAAAAGGAAATGTTAAGACACTGGAAAGAGAGCTGAAGATTCCAGAAGATGGAATGGTCTTCCAAGTTCATATAATGGTAGGATTAATATTGTAAAAGTGGATATACTCTAAAATTAATTTTTAGATTCAACATAATCCCTGTCAAAATTTTCTCAGTTCTTCACATAAATTGAAATAAATACCCTTGAATTTCATATGAAAAAACAGAATGCCCAGAATAGTCAAAACAATTTAAGCAACAACAAAACTCTGCTGGAGGTATTACCATCCCAGATTTCATGCTATACTACAGAACTATTATCAAAAAGATAGCATGATACTGGTATATAAAAAAAAAACAAATTCACCAATCAATGGGATAGAAAGAGGTACCTATACCTAGGCACACATTCCTAAAACCATTGATTTTCAAAGAGATGATACACATTTGGGAAAAGTAACCATCTTTAACAAATATTTCAGATCAAACTGGATAGTTGCACATAGAAGAATAAAATTTAAACAACATATTTTACCTTGCATAAAAACTCTAAACATATCAAAGACCTTAAAATAAGACCTGATAATCCATATCTGTTAAAGGAAAAAATAGGGAATGTGTTTGAAATCATTGGCACAGGAAATGACTTTCTGAACAGGATCCCAATAACACAGGCATTGAGATCAAGAATTAATAAATGTGATCTCATAGAACTAAAAAGTTTCTGCGTAACAAAGGACACTATAACTTGAATGGAGAGGCAGCCTACAGAATGGAAAAAAATCTTTGGCAATTATTTATCTGACAAGTTTAAAATCTAGGACATAAAAAGAAATCAAAAGAAAAAGAAACAAACATCAAGAAAACTATACCCATAAAGTTTTACCAACATGACTGCCTAAATAGAAGCTGATGAAGGATGACACCAACAGACATGCAAAGTGGATGGGAGAAAGGTGCATGAGGCCTCAATCCTACAAAAAGACATACAGGCAACTAAGGAATACTGAGAGATGAAGAAACATACTCTCCAAGGAAGAGCACACCAATTGCATATTTTAATATCGACACCATTGTAGACAAAGGGTTTGTAACTTGGCTTGGTGTTTATATTCCTCTTTTGATAGAGTGCAGAGAACAATCTTGTATCAAAGATGGTTAGATGCAGAGATGAAGGCTATTTGTAGGCACTGGTTGTGGAGAGCAACCTACAGGCTTGGTAACAGCCTAGTTTGTTTGGCCAACAACTCAATTGATTGTAACCTAATCCCAGCACTGGAAGCTTTGTTAGACAATATGAGATGCCCAGTTGGGAGTCTGCCTTCCCCATTATTTGGAGACTTCACTAGGGTCACCTTCATATATTTTAGAAAGTTTCCACTGTGTTAGGATTCCATACTACCTCTCAAATACCCTTTAATTTTTATTATCTTTCCCTGTACTCGCTCCCACAAACCTTTCTCCCTTCTCCCTCCCTACTTGATCTATTATACCTGATACATTGTGAAACCTCTAACTTGTTTCTCCTTTAAAGATAGATACTTTCTTTGATGAATATGTATTTATTTGAGATTAAGGCTACCAAAAATTAGAATCATGTCACATAATCAAATATGACTAAGTATTATATTATTAGCAAACAAAATATTTGAGAGTGAAAAGATGAATAAAGTAAAAGGCTGGTAATTTTAGAAAACCATGCTTTCTCAACCTTAGGAAAACAGAACAAAAGCCTTCAAAATGTCACCTGTGCTGAAAGATTGTCAGAGGTCGACAGCCACACAGTGACCTTGCTGGCATCCAGTTCACCCAACAGTGTTTGGAAGTGCATTGTTTCAAATCGATAACTAATTAACAAAGTATAAAAGAATTTGCACTGTTCCCTTAGCTCCTTGTTAAAGCGGCTTTTGGTAGCACATTGGCAGAAGGTCGCTTCATGACATCTCCAGGAGCCTTTCAACACCCGCCTCTGTCAGATTAAATTACTTTTAGCAATTAATTTTCCTAAGTTAAAACAGAAACACATTTGTTACAGCAGGCTGTCATAATGACATGGGGAGTACTTGTTTTGATATGAATTTCGTTCACTGACCTTCTATCATATCTTAATTTTTGTGGTTGACCTAACGGGAAGATTGGGAGCACATCTCAGATAAAGAACCACAGGCCAGTCCTTGAGGGATAAGATAGAAACTGATAACTGAAAAAGAAGAATCTGCAGACTTTATGAAACAATAGAATATATAACTATAAATTTAAAGTAAAATTGTTCATAATGCTAAAATATATACTGTAAGAAGAACGACATTTTCTAGGGAGTTCATCAAGATGAGGAAACAGCACTTTCATCAAATGACACCAAGGTTACAAGCCTAGAACCATGAGGCACTATGCCACCATTTCTGTCCTTTGAAGTCACCTGTTTCACCTACTGTTTTATAAAATCTTTCTAAAGTGCATAAATTAAATAATATAAAATATGAATAGCAGTTGGAATATCAGTATACACAATACACACTGTTTTCAGGTAGTGTGAATAGCAGGTGGAATACACAGAGAATATATCTTCTGTTAGTATGAATTGCACACACACAGAGAATACACTTTCTGCTAGTATGAATTAGCAGGTAGAATACACACAGAGAATACATCTTCTGTTATGAATTAGCAGGTAGAATACACACAGAGAATACATCTCCTGTTATGAATTAGCACGTAGAATACACACAGAGAATACATCTCCTGTTAGTATGAATTAGCAGGTATAATACACACAGAGAATACATCTTCTGTTAGTATGAATTAGCAGGTGGAATACACACAGAGAATACATCTCCTGTTAGTATGAAGAGCAGGTGGAATACACACACATTATACACACTATCTACTGTTAACATGAATAGCAGGTGAAGTATATACACACAATCACACTATCTTCTACTTAAACTACACTTTTGTACAATCATTTTATACCACTACTTACTGACTTATTTCCCTTATAAAACTACATTTAAATTAAAAACAAAAAACACCACTACTGAGAAATCTGCTAGTGTTGGGTCCTCTAACAAATGAACAAGTAGTATGTTTGACAGTGAATGTTGCAGACATTATCTTTTCCTCCCGAATATAAAAATAACTATATTTGATTTTCGCTCCCTTTTGTTATAAACTTGTTACACTCTTTAGCTATTTCCAGTTGACAAGAACTTCATGGTGTATAAAATATCAAGTGAAAATGAGAACAGCTCAAACAGATAAGGAAAACAAAATGCATGCTATTTTCAAAAAGCTCTAAAACTCCACCAAACACTGATAACAGCAGCTATTATTTTTCAAGTGCTTGTTCTATATTTGCTAAAGCTTAATATTCTTTCATTTAATCCTCAGGATACTCTGGCCACGCATGATTATCTCCTTTGTGCAGATAAGGCCACTTGTACTTTAGGCATTTAAGTCATTTCGTTAACAATTAGTACAGTCTTTTAAGTCACATGTTCTTAAATTAATTTGACAATATTTTTTACTTACATATACATGCATATGGTCAAATGCATACACACAAAACCACCTACAAGCAAGTAACTGGTTTTGGCTATGACAACGGCACTCAAGCATAAGAAGGACTATGTCTGGAAAACCTACCCTCATCCAATTCACAAATCCCTGAGGATTAAGGGAGGCTATTCAGCAATCATGTGTCTGGAGAACAGCAGAACCAGGGACTAGAGAGCTTCCTGGGCAGTTAGGGAGGACTCCAGGCTATTGACAGATCGAGGCAGCAGGTGAATGTGTGTGTGCTTGGTGTAGGATAAACTGACCCTTCTCATGTTTCCTGTGGGATACTTGCCCTATCAGGTGGTAGTGGCCTGTGAACATGTGCAGATTGGTGTTCCTTGCTCCTCCTGCTTAGATATTCAGTTCTGCTCTAGGAGGCTGCCTAGACTCGCTTTCATATTCATCATCTACATTAAAGGTCCTTGATATCTTCAGGGGATTCAGTGTCCATTTGTGGATACCATGACACAGAAAAAAAATTTGGTCTCTTTTCAGGAAAAAATGCCTAGTGATGATAATAATGTAAAGATGTGCTACACAGCAGAATGGACAATAATCACACCAGGCAATTTAATAACTGGAATAAATAATTGCAGTGTTTCCCAGAACTATACACTAACTGTAGTAATTAATTGGGCAAAATATTTCCTCAAATTCCTCTATTTAAGTCATTTTCATCTGCAATATTCAGAAGTAATTCTCTGAGTTAAATTAGCATATTATAGTAGTTGGATTTGTTCTCAAGTATTAGGAATTCTTAATTTTGTCTAAGTATTGCCTCTGAATCGACATAATCTTTCACGGAGAGAGGAAGAAGGCACACAAGACCCAAGAAGTACAGGAGGATCCTCGGGATTACATAAGCAATAAGCAACTCCTGGGAAGGAGGACACTAGTAGAGAGTGGCCTGCTGATTGGGCAAGAAGCTGAAAAGCTGTAGCTTTTAGAAGCTACCAACCATGCTCTCTGGTGATGCAGCTGTAAAAATATCTGGCTTATGCAAGGGACACCAAAATGCTCAATGGTTCACCAAGATACAATTGGCAGGAATCCCTTGCTGTGAGCTAATTTGGTGTTTTATATGGATAAAAACATTATTCTATATTTGAAAGGTCCTTTCATCTAAGAGTGTGATCGCTAGCATGGAGGGGTTAACAGGAAAAGTAAAGTGGTACCCATTTGTCAGCTGAGCACACAGGAAGTCAGAATGCAAATAAGGGACACAGTATAACCTGGCACTCCTTTCTGTTTCATTACAACTAGAGGGCAAGTGATCAGAGGCACTTGGATTTCTCACATAGTATGAAACCAGCTAGAAGAGAATTTTGCAATATTTATATTAAAAGGAACACAAAACAGCTGAATTCCAGTTCTGCTTCAAGATGTTTAATAGGCAGCTAAGCAAAAATCATTGCATTTGTTTTGAAAGCTGGCATATTCTTTTAAGTATTTTTTTTGTAAATGAATATTTTTTTTTCAATTGGGAAGCCTTCTAGTTTAACCACCTTCTCCTAAACCCAACTGCATGTAGGATTTCTTTCTTCTATACCTGTGCTTACAGCTTCTACTACTGCAAATACCTCCATCTGTAGGACATACATCCAGAAATGCCTAGCAAACACCTGGGCTGCAAATAGCAGATAATTATGAAGCACACACCTGACACACACACACCCTGTTCTGTCATAACTAAGCACTTGCCATGTAGTGTAGCTTTGACATTAAGGAAGAAGAAGTAAACCATCTGAGCTTGTTTTTCTTGCCTCAGGCAAAGAATATTTACTTTTATATCCTGTATCTTTTGATAAAAATCTTTCACCCTTTCTCAATGACTTTTCTTTGGTATACACACATTGCAACCCAGCTTTCTTTTACTTGTATCCATTATTAAAGTAGAGAGGTTACTTCAACACAAGCATTGTGATTTTTCATGGTTGGTTTGATACCACAGATGGCTTGACTAACAGATAGATAGTATTTGTAGTATGAGTAAGAAGATTTATGTCTTTGTCAGGCTAGAATGGCATGGCAGGAGACGTCATCATACTATTTATATGTAGAAAGATGCAAGAACCTAACTTTACAAATTACTTTGAAACTTTTCATTTGATCTTATTGAACACTGCTCAAGAGTACCTGACACCATGGAAACCTGTAGGTAAGAGAAAAACTACTGTCTTGCTCTCAGTATTTGCTACCCTTCCTTTATCTAACTTATTTGATATGTATTTTAGGCATCGCCCAGAAAACTTTCCCTGAATCTTCCAATGGCAGCCCACCGGGACTGGAGTCCACCTGGACTAACACAAATATTACATGAGCCTCCCTCAGTGTATTCATTTCACTGCTATGAAAGTCATATGGCATTTGATCTTCATTTCCCAAGCATGTAGTCCAAAGTTGCTCAATAAAAATTCCACGAGTTCTTAAAGAAATTACTGGTTCAAAGAATATTTAAACATTTCTCTGAAATTCCGCTCAGTTAGCAAGCTAGCAACCGAACCATAAAAATATCACAGATAACTGGCTACGTTTAATACAGTTCATTTTGAGTCACAAGACGTAAGCTGCACTAATATTCACAGAAGCATCTGTGTAGTGTTGATGTTTTAGTCACATACTTAATCTCAACATCCTCCAGCTCTATATCCATACTAGCACTCAAAACCCAAACCATTTCAGTCTTTTAATGTAAATAAGACAACAACAAAATGTAGACAGTACCTTCATCCTCAGATTCACAACAAAACTACAAGTTTGCTTCTTTAGGAAGAGACCTTTCCTTTTCATCGCATCTATTTTATTTAGCCATAGCAGTGAACTAGAAAGGTACAACGGAAGAGAGGATTTCAGTGAAGAAAGAAAGATGGCACAGTCCATCACAATGAGAAAGGCATGACCAGAGAGGCAGCCGCTCATATGGCATCTCTAGTCTTCGGGAAGCAGAAGGAGATGAACTGCTAGCACTTGGCTCACATAGTCCTTCTTCAGCCTGTGATCCGGGTCACGTATATCACTGCCCACCTTCAGGGATCTTCCCCCGCCCCAGTTAAACTACTCTAAAAACACCCTCACAGACACACCCAAAAGCATTCCTTCAACAGTCATTCTAAATCCAATCAAACTGAACTTGAAATATTGGCCATGCCAGAAAGTATGTGTAAATGGATGAGCACATTTTATGAGAACATAGGTCAACATTTTCTTATTAGAATGTCTAGTACCAAATGTATGATGTGTGAACATTAAGTAATAAAATATATATACTTTATTAAAAATTTTATTACCTACAAAATATTCTGCAGCAAAGCCTAACAGTTATCATCTCAATAGGTAAAGACCTACATAGACTCCCATTATGTTCATTATTTTAACCATTTTTGAAATAATATTCTTGGTTTGATCTTTGCCATACATAAAAACACACAAGGAACTCTAATAATAATATCATTAGCAATTAAGCAAATCTGAAAAATCTAAAACTGCTAGTTACTTCTAAAGGTGAAACATTTTCTGACATGCAGAACCCATTACTGCTCGCGCAGGATACTCTGCACCATGCAGCGCCTGCTGCCAAGGGAGTGCAGGGAGAACACTGGATGGGCAGGAGAAATGAGCAGAGGACACAAAGTCAAGGGCATGAGTGCTTCCTCAAGTCCTCCAAGCTGCCAGAGCTGTCTGATTACCTTCACCTGAGCTAAAACTAAGGGGCAAAACAATTTTAAGAATCGTGAATAAATACTACCACATAACTGAGAATTGAAATATTACAGCTTCAGAATGTGTCAAAACATCTACCAAATTAATTACCTTTATGTGCCAAATTCTGAAGTAGTTTATAATTTTTAACAAAAAGTCATGTTATATAACATGTAAAAGAATTTATATAAACATTTTTCTCACTGCAGCAAGTTGTATTCAGTAAAGAAAAATTTTAATTCTCAAATGTTTACAATTCACTGTAGTTTATAATTAGAGTTGCTAAGAACCTGAATTTTATTCCTAATAATACAGTAATAGTAGTGAAAGTACATTTTGATTCTAGATTTCACTATAATTTTCCTTTATATACATTCTACAAAGCAACATATAAACTAGATAAAAATGTCATAATCTGTGATTATTGATGCTACTGACTAACAACAGTCTAACTTCTTCAGTAGACTGTCCCTCCCGAAAGCACTCCAACCTTGAGATTTAACCTCTTGGTAAGACCTAGGGTCTCCTAACTTTGCTACTTTCATCTTCTCCTTTCTGCATCTCTTTCTAAATAATGCACATAGGCTAAACCACTCTTAATCAGAGACCCATAGCAGTATCAACAGGCTGGTACTCAGGTAGGTGACCTTTACCTTCCTACCTGTCTATTCAGTTCTCTTCAGAGTTACACAGTAACTGTAAGCTCTTCCTCCCAGCCTACTTCCATGTAGAGGCAGTTTACTAGTCAATACACTACTGGAAGATTTAGCTAATGTAGTAAGACCAATAGAAAATGAATAAGGCAAAGGATTTTTATTTGTAGATGGTACGATTGTATGCACGAAGACACTAAAAACCCTCCCAGAAAAAAAAGTGAACATCTGATAAATACTTTCAGCAGAGTACCAGGATACAAAGTAATGGACACACAAAAGCAGTTCTTTTCCTATATACAAAAAACTAAATACTGAGAAAGAAATCAAGGAAATGGCACCTTTTAGAATAGGCTCAAAAATAAACTGGGATAACTCTAACCAAGTGATTGAAAGACCTGTATAATAAAAACTTTAAGACACTGAAGAATCTATCAGAAGATGGACAGATCACCCGTGCTCATGAATCAATAGGATTAATACAGTGAAAATGGCCATGCTACCAAAAACAGAATACATATTCAATAAATCCCAATCAAAATTCCAACACAATTTCTTCACAGAAATTGAAAGTGCTATTTCCAGCTTCAAATGAAAATATAACAAACAGGACAAGGACAGCTAGGACAATCCTGAATATGCACTGGAAGGGTCCCTAGCACAGCTTTCAAAGTGTACTGTAGAGCTAGAGTACTAAAAGCAGCACGGCACTGGCATAAAAACAGACACGCTAATCAATGGGGGTACAATTGAAGACCCAGACATAAATCCATAAACCTAAGGGCACCTGACTTTTGACTATAGACTTTGACCAGAAATACACACTGTATAAAAGACGGCATTTTCAACAAATAATACTAGTCAAAGTGGATTGCCATATGTAGAAGAAAACAAATTGAGCCATATTTACCACCCTGGCCCAAATTCAACTACAAGTGGGCCAAGGATCTCAACTTAAGAACATATATGCTGAATCTGAGAGAAGATACAGGAGAAAATAGCTTTTTAATTCATTTTTACATGAGAAGATTTCTGAACAGGACTTACTCAGCATAGGCACTAAGGAAAGCAATTAATAAATGGGACGTCATGATGCAAAAAAGCTTCTGCACAAAGGCCACCATCATCTGAACAAAGAAGCAGGCTACAGAATAGGAAAATCTTTGTCAATCATATATTTAATAGGTGATTAGTATCTAGAATATATAAAGAACTTAAAAAACTTTGAAAATAAAAAACAAAAATCAAATTAAAATATGAACTAAAAAACTAAATAGACATTCTTCAAAATATGAAACATAAAATGGCTGAAAACAGTTTTTAAAAGTTCAGCATTCCAAGTCATCAAGGAAATAAGAAGAGAGATTTCGTTTTACACCATTCAGAATAGCCAAGATTACTAAAACAAAGCTAATGCTGGTGAGAATGTAGTATAAGAACACTACTCATGCACTGCTGGTGGCATAAGCTACTATAGCCACTATGTTTCCTGAAAACCAATCTACCAAAAGATTTGCTATACGACTCTTGAGCACAGACCCAAAGAGCTCCATTTCTTTCAAAGAGATTATCTGCTCACCCATGTTACTGAGGCTTTATTAATACTCAGAAATTTGAGACAGCTTAAATGTCCATTTACACAATGGGATATTATTCAGCTGTTAAGAAACATGAAATCATGGAATTTTCAGATAACTGGATAAGTTAGGGACAATCATCCAAACATAACCCAGACCCCAAAAGACAAATGTTGCATATTTCTCTTGTAAGAGGATGTTAGGTTTTTTTTTTTTTTTTTTTTTTTGGTTTTTCGAGACAGGGTTTCTCTGTGGCTTTGGAGCCTGTCCTGGCACTAGCTCTGTAGACCAGGCTGGTCTCGAACTCACAGAGATCTGCCTGCCTCTGCCTCCCGAGTGCTGGGATTAAAGGCGTGCGCCACCATCGCCCATTTAGATATGCATGTTAGTTTTTAAGATTTAGATATGCATATTTTGATCAAAACAACCACAGAGGATAGATAGCTAGGAGGCAAAAGGCCCAGGAATGGATAGGAAGGGAGTCTTCTAAAGAAGGAAAACAGAATTTATCATTTAAATAGAATTTAGAATTTAAACCAATGAAGGGGAATCTAGAACATGAGGATTAAATGGGGAGAAGGATGGGAGGGCCAGAGTAAAGAAAGGAAAATGGGAAGGCACAACTAATATTAAAGGCCCTGTGAAAAGCCACATAGAAACTTACTGTTGTAGAAGCTTCCCATCTATAATAGGAATTTAAATAGAGTCAGCATGTAATGGCGGAAACAATGCGCCAGCGAGGCATCTTATGCCACCAAGTAAAACCTCCAGTTTGAGGAATAGATTCCGTCTTGTTGAGTTATTGAGTAAGGGTCCCATAAAAATCCCCCAATTCCCAAACATCATAGACATTTGCCAAGGCTACTGGTTAATCTCCCTCAATCGACTGTAAGCCAGAATGGCTGACACAACTTACTCATGTCATCAAACATGGAGCTTATTGTCCATACTGACTAGCAATCATAGTGCTGGAGTGTACTCTGCAGGCTACCAGATGAGAGAAGTAATCATCAGTATCATCCAGATAAAACTCTGTAACCTACAAGCAAGCTATCTATCACATAAACTGGTGCAATAGTGGCTACGCAGCAAGGACTGGTTGTGAGAGGACCTCCCCGACTCAGGTTTAAATTTGGCAGGCCAAAGTCTTATGAAGATTTAACACAATTGCTTTTTTGCCGGGGAGAAAATTGGGATCTTGGGGGTGGGGTGGGATGGGGGTAAGGGGAGATGGGGAGAGAAAAGGGAGAAGGGGAGGATGGGGGGAACT
>NC_022021.1:21343011-21345128 GCF_000317375.1 Microtus ochrogaster
AAAAAAAACATTTGAAACGTGTAGATGTCACATTCATCATTAAACAGGATATATTTATTTGATTTCAAGACATATAGGATCTCTTAACTTCTCCTGGATAATTTCATATTGAGTAGAATTATTCTCCTCTCTTGTTTTTTACTGTGCATAACATCTACACTTGGGACGTGGTACTACATCAGCAAAGCTACACTAACAAAATGCACCTGGTTACATATACGCCGCGCCAACTACAACATACAAGTTCTCGTTCTCTCTCTCTCTCTCTCTCTCTCTCTCTCTCTCTCTCTCTCTCCCTCCCTCCCTCCTCTCTTTTGTTTTGTTTTTTGAGACAGGCTTCTCTGTATAGTCCTGACTGTCCGGGAACTCACTCTGTAGACCAGGCCAGCCTCGATCTCACAGAAATTCACCTGTCTCTGCATGCCAAGTGCTGGGATTAAAGTTGCCAGTTACAAGTTATTTTTAATGCATCGGGCATACAAAAAGATAATTTACAAGTTAAAGATCTTATACAAAAGGACACTTAGGGGCTAATATTTTTTTAAATTTCATTTTTCAAATCAAATAGTGATTGTTTTGAAGAATCTCCATCTAGGTACATCATTTTAAGATCTCCATTTAGCAATATGCTACCCAGCACTAACGAGAATTAAAACCTGCTGATGTGTATTTGCCAGTAAAAGAACATGCCTGACTACATAAGTGGAATATGTGAACCCAGAAGCTCTGTCTGTCAGAAAGGAGTCACACGGCATTTATACAGCTTGTGGATTTAACACAGGGCAAAATGGAGTGGAAGAATGTGGGGCTGCAGCTCTCTACTTTGAGCAGATTGGTAAGGAAGGCATTGTGAATCCTGCATAAGTCAAGGGGGTTCAGATTACAACTGAGTACCATTCGATTTAGACAGGCCCATCTTATGTAATATTTCATCCACCTAAGAGACTTTCAATTAACACTATGATTTAATGACTATTAATATTGTACAGAAAAAAATCTATGATTTTCCATTTCTTAAATATGCATTCCGAATTTTGAGACATCATTAAGGCTTAATAGAGGGTTTCAGGACTGTGTAAAGCAGAGACAATCCAAGCACACTTCAGTTGACTGAGATGCACATATTCACATAACAGCTCCTTTTCTGGTCACATTCTTATGTATGTAGATTTTTCAAGAGTTTCTAAGAGAGTTTTCACTTTTTTTTTTTGTTTTTTCGAGACAGGGTTTCTCTGTGGCTTTGGAGCCTGTCTTTGGAACTAGCTCTGTCGACTAGGCTGGTCTCGAACTCACAGAGATCCGCCTGCCTCTTCACTCTTTTTTTGAAAATTCAAACAAAAAAATGAGGAGTAAATTTAGTAAAGCTACTACCACCATTCATGTAAAATGATAATGATTTTAATATTTTTATTCTTCCCCTCCGGTGGTAAATTTGACTGTTAAAACTAATGTTTCTAATGAACGTTTAGGTTTAAGCAACCTGAAGCAAGCTATAAGATTTAAGCTCAGTATCTCAGCATTTTTCCACATCCACACAGAAAAGATGAGCCTGCAGAAGGTTTGAAAAACACTGGTAACTTTAGACATCTGGCAGCTGCATTGGCAGAGTCCTCCTGGAAGGCTCTTCCTACACACCCTTACATAAACAGTAAACAATCATGGGTCTGATGACTTCTTCACTATGAAAAAAATATGCTCCATGGCAAATTTATAATAGAAAAATTATAAAATGACAAATTACTTTTAAATGATATCTAAACACTTTAATTTTATAGATTACTCTAAATATTTAAAAATAATATTTCTATTCTTTGAGAATCTTGAACACTGAATTTTGTTATCATACTCCTCCCCCTCCAACTCCTTCCACGTCCATGTTCACCTCTCTACCCACCCAACTTCAATCCTTTTAACCCATAGAGTCCAGTTCATGTTGCCCACCTTCTCATGGGTGTGGAGCTTGCATTAGAATGTGTTCTACTGAGCAGGGGTCACACAAATAAAACCTTTTGAATTGTGTGTTTATGTGTGCTTATAAAATGTATAGAGGTCAGAGGTCAACATCAGCTGTGTTTCCTCGGGGACTATCCATCTCCACCCCTCCCACTTTTTTCTTT
>NC_022021.1:21345823-21353530 GCF_000317375.1 Microtus ochrogaster
TTTGGAAAGCAATGTGGTGGTTTCTCAGGAAATTAGGGATCAACTTACCCCTGGACCCAGCAATACCACTCTTGGGAATATACCCAAGAGAGGCCTTACCATACAACAAAAGTATATGCTCTACGATGTTCATAGCAGCATTGTTTGTAATAGCCACTTTTTTCTTTTAAGACAGGGTCTTGCACTACTCTGGTTATCAGATAGTCTAGGCTGACTAGACAATGATCACAGGGACTGCAGGTGGTCACCATCATGTGTGGATCTTTTAGTCACTGAAGAACTAGTGTAACTCAAGAAAAAACAGACATAAAACCAGAAAAGAGCCAATAGAATAGTGACTTTAGATGACACCAGGCAAATGTGACCATTTAAGAACCAAGAAGTGATACATTTCAGAGTAATGAGGAGGGTGAAAGCTGCTGCTGCTGAAGCACGAGCCAGTGCCCGCGGCCAGGGCTGCCTCTTCACTGGATTGCTGACCTGAGTCCATGATACTTTTGGTTCAATTAAGGGTGGAGTTGAAAAATGGCAGCAGGGAGAAGAATCTAACCCTGGGAGTCCCTGGGTTACAATCCAAACTAAATGGACACAAATGTTTCAAGGTTCTTCATCTTTATGCTTCATTCAGTTACATCGTAGATGATTTGTGATCACTTCAGTTTATAGGATGAACTCAGTTTTGAATTACATAATACTCCAAACAAAATATGGCTCTTAATCTAGTCTCATGAGTTGTTTTCTTGTCATTATTTCTATGTTCAAGTCCAGAGAAGAAATATAGACCAAGGGTTCTAAAAATGTGCTCCAGAAACACCAGAAGTATTTTGAGACTCACAAGGTAAGAATTATTTTACTATGATACTAAGACATTGTCTTTCTCATTGTATTGACATCTGAATTAATAGTAAACATGCAATAAAAGATAAAAACTACCCACTGGGGGAAAAAAAAACTACCCACTGGTATGGCATTTGTGAAGGCAGAGTCTTGACTACATTCATATATAAAATCTTCACCGCTGCATATGGAGAAAAACATGTAGACAAAAAACGAAAAATTACTGTCACCTACTCTTAATTCCTGAGTACATCTGTATATGGGCATATCATGCTCTCTGTGACGGTTGTCAGAAGGAATGACAGTAATACAGCTGAATCAGTTTCTAAATAAGAAGGCCATTTTTAATGAAATACCATTTTTTCCAATGAGACTGATAGACAAACTATAAATACTCAGATCTGTGCACATTGAAATTATTTTCTGGTAAATACATAAGCAACACTGGCAGTCCAAGAAAAACAAACAGTACTATTTGTTCACAATGATGAAAACTGAGGTTGCTAAACTGGGAGTTTAAAAAAAGATGTATTTTCCAAATATGTTTGATAGTTTTTTTAATTATTAAAACTTTTCTGATAAGATTGCTACTAATAATAGTGGATTGATTTTTAAATTCTGTATAATAAAATACATCAACATTTGCACAATCTGTTTAATTTAGTGAGATAATCACTTTCAAATAGAAAATCCATGATGTCACACAATTCTTGATGGTTATAAGATCCATTCAAGTAGGGAACAAACCAGCAGATTTTCATGAGTAGGAAATGTGTCTTAGATTGTATCCAGTAACTACACTGTATCGACTGTTAAGATAGCATCAAAGAAAACATAGTTATCTGAATAAGCTATCAAAACAGTCCTTCCTATGCAGTAGTGTCATCCATAACTTGTAACCAATAGCTCTCTAATCAAATGTAACAGATGTTCACCATGAAGGATACCATGCCTGGTACTGGAAACCTAAATAATACTAAGTGCTAATGAAATCATAGTTATTGGAGGGGAATCTACCGCCACTAATTTACTAGGTGAGTACAGTTCCCAATAACAGTACATACACATTTGTCCTTACAGTCAGAAAAGTGTAGGCTTCACTCCTCATCAAGGGAACTTGTCTTTGCAACAGCTGGAGACCACTACAGAAAATCATAATAAATCAAAATGCAGAGTTATAGAGCCTGCACCCAAAGGATACATCTACAAAGCAGCTCATGAACCTAAATCCTGAGAAACATTGTGAAGGAGTGTGTAGTACAGGCTACTTTGTGAAGAAATCCCAAGACGTCTCAATAAACAAACAAACAAAACAGCCTAAAAACAGAACTGCCCCAGGACCCACCTGTCCTCTCCTGGGAAGACACCCAAAGAACTTTATATTCTATTGCAGACATACTTGGGCATCTATGTTCCCTTCTGATCTATCAACAATAGCTAGAAATAATCTAGATATACTTTATAATGAATATACAAAAAATGTGGTGCATATACACAATGGAATATTAATCAGCTGAGAAAACATGAAATCATGAAAATTATAGGTAGATAAATGATGTGGAAGAAACTAAACTGTGAAGTAATTCAGGCATAGAATTCTCACATGTAGGGTCCAACTTCACATTTTTGTTTTATGTGCTCACTTGGAGCACAAATTGAAGCAAGGAAACTACAAAGGGGCTTTTGGAAGACTAGGAGATTAGCAAAGAAGAATAATGGACTGGAGGTGAAACGAGAGTAGAGAAGTGGAATAAATAGTGGGTGTGGAAAACCTAAAGTTGGGAGGAACAAAGAAGTATGGAGATGTTAGGAGGTGAACGGGGATCCTCAAAATAAAACCATATGGAAACCTACTATCTCACAACACAATGAAACATTTTAACTGGAAGGATGGAAGAACCTTGTGATATGGAAGAAGACAGGTGAATACTGGGTATCAAAGAATTACATAAGGGTGGGGTAGGGAAAAAGGGAGAGGAAGGGTTAGTAGATGGATTAGCTAAAACCAAGTATAATGGAAGCTAATTTCAAAATATAACTGAAATAAATAAAAAGAACTGGAACATAAAAACCATGAATGGATGATGCCACTCCTCAAAGACATGGGTTTTAAAATGAAAACTGCAGTACCAGCGTGGCATGCCTTCCCATGATGACTGGTCAGAGAAGTATCAGAGGTCTCATAAAAAGAAAAAAGAATAGAAAAAAACACCACAAGCTATTGCCAATGCATTTCGTTCCCCACAGCAACTACATGGTAAGACTCTACTGTTAAGGACAACACATAGGCTATAGGACAGAGAAATCAATTGTAAACAAATACTCTCTAATAGTATTGTACTGACGGTTATGCTATCAAATTGCCTCATAAATATGGATGCCTATGCCCATAGACATAGACTGATCTCAACTATGGTCAGAGGAATTTCTTCTTGTAGAGGGCAGCAGTAGAGGCAGAGACTCACAGCTGATCAAAGTGTTGAGAATGAGAGACTATCACCCAGCCCTAAATGGGTCCCCATTATCAACAGTCCTGGAAGAAGAATGTGAGAGATGGGATGAGGCACTGCTGTGAAACAAGACAGTCATGGTGACCTAGAGCAGACCCACACACAATCAAGCCATCCAAGTCCAGCACAGACTGAGGAAGGTACTTTCCCGCCTTCACACTTCACTGAGGAGTTACTAGCACATGCCAGCTGCTGGGGGATGGAGAATTAGTCAATTATGGACTAGTGCATGTTCCCAAAAAAACAGAAGCAAATACCATGAAGTTGGGAAGGGAACAGGGAGTGTTGCAGGGGAGATTCGTCACGGATAGCATGGCATCATATGATATTTCGTGGTAAGGTATACAATTCTCAAGAATATAATTAAGTTTAGGCATGTTTATGAGAATACACAAAACATTTAAAATTATTTCTTTCAAAATCATGATTATATCATTTATTACTTCCTTTTCTTTACTCCAAATCCTCCCATGTATCCCCACTTACTCTCCTTCAAACTCATGGCCTCTTTTCTCATTAACTGTTGTTACATATACATAAGCTGGTTATCTAAGATCAAATGGTCATCCCTGAAAACATAAAAACAAGTAACATTATACAGCTCGAACATCTGTGTGTGTGTGTGTAGATGTACATGCATGCACACATATATAAATAATTTTATACTGATTATTAGAGCTACCAGTTAAAACATCTCTTATTTATCCAGCTATCTTCCTAAAGGTCTTGGGGTTAAAGAATGCTAAATATACAGCACTCATTTCTAAGCATGCTAAATCCAATGTGAACAGCAGCAGTTGTTGGTGGTCCAAGAAATAAAACAGTGTGTCCGTAGTTATGGGGGTAGAAATATGTTTTTTAATGAATATGTACATATTTAGCTATTTGACTCAGTTCTCAACCCAACACATTAAAAAACAGATGCTTTAAAAAATGATCTGTTGGCAAGATGCTTGTTAAATTTTATCAGCTAAAATATTAAAATTCATAATGAATTAATTAACACATCATATAAAAATAAAATGTTTTTGTTTCATCGTTTTACGAAGTACTATAACCAATGGTGGTTAAAACTGGGAATTTTGTATGTCTTGATATGTGTTGCTCAGAAAGAAACTAAATTTATAGAATTACCACTAAATTGATGACATTTTCTGTCTTCACTCTTGAATTGAGTTGGCAGATGTTTTTAAGAACAAAAATAATATCCATCTTATTACAAACATATTAAGCAGGTTTTCCTGCCAAGCATGTCTGACAATGTTTATTGCCTAGACCAACTCAATCCCCTTAAGAAGCCATAATATATTATAGCAAGTATATTAGTTCATAGCTAAGGGAAGTTTCTACATGAAAGAGTTAGTCCTTTGATCTCTTATGCCCTGCTCCTCTTGCATCAGAAAGGTACCACATAATCCACTGTGTAGTCACACCTACTTACAGTCAGCAAGTAAAACAGGCTGGACTAAGCCTACAGTTTTAGGCACACATGCTATTTTAAGTTTATATATATATATATGTATATATATGTATATATATATATATACATATATATTTATAACATAACTGCATAAATTTGAAAAGAGATTGGCTATTTATTAGAAGCCAGAGAAGAAGAAAATGCAAATAATTGAATATACAGGCTGGTCACTATTCAAAAATATTTGACTTTTATGGAACTTCACATCATGAGTCTGTACAAAAAGTTCAAAAATCAGAAAAACTTCAAAATCTGGAGTACTTCTGTTCCCAAGCATTTGAATAAGAAAGACTCTATCTTTATGGGGAAAAATAAGGTGGTTCCAAGGGTTAAATAATAGTTGTTTCTAATTTATACAAACCTAACTTTATTGCTAAAATTCTTCATTGAAATGGATACAGTGACAAGAGTAAAGAAGACAGGAGACATTTGTCAGCCCTCACTACACTGCCAACACAGTCAATTCAGAGAGTTTCAACTTTTACAGTGTTGGCTGCTTCTTAACAATTTCAAACAATTCAAGTGCAAAAGAGCAAGAGAGAGAAATTAAAATAAAGGCTTTAAAAATCAGTCAGAAAACTATACGACAGCAAAGATCCTAAGTGCTAAGAAAGAAGGATTTTAGATAGATGTCAACAGGCGCTCAATGCACACAACTTAGTGTCTTCAATGTGCAGGGCCAGGTTCTGCCAAGAGTCTTAGTCTGTAAATGCCTCTTCACATGTCGACTTTTTCTTCGCAGGCTATGCAACTTTCTCCTTTCTATCCAAATTTATAACTTTTTTTTTTAAAAAAAAACTTTGCATGCTGTCTACACCTTCTTTATTTGCCCTGAGTACAGACCACTCCTTCATCTGACCTTAGAAAAGAGATATCCAAATAGTCACAACACAATGTTAGATGGTCAGCATCTAGTCTGCCTTTGTCTATATTCTACCTTTATTGTGTAAGTTCTATAAACAGATTGGTTTTTTTTTTTGAAAGGGGTGATTTCAAGACAGGGTTTCTCTGTGTGACAGTTCTGACTGTCCTGGAACTAGCTCTTGTAGACCAGGCTGGCCTCGAACTCACAGAGATCCACCTGCCTCTGAATCCCAAGTACTGGGATTAAAAGAGTACGCAACCACCACCTGGCCTAAAGCAAAGTAGGGTTTTTTTGTTTTTGTTTTTTTTTTTTGTTTTTTTTTTTTTTTTTTTTTTTTTTGAGACAGGGTTTCTCTGTGTTGTCCTGGCTGTCTTGGATCTCACTATGTAGATCAGGCTGGCCTCGAACTCACAGAGATTCTGCCTCTGTTTCCCAAGTGCTGGGATTAAAGGCATGTGCCGCCACTGTCTGGTTAACAACTTAATTATTTTATACAAACTTCACTTCTATGTTGAAGGCATGTTTGTCTAGTTCTATCTACACCAGGATCTAGTCTTCTTGGTTTGCTCTTTCTTCAGGGATCAACCTCTAGTAAGCGGGGCAAGTATTTCTCTTACTGTTTAGTGCTTCAGAGTTTAGTGTTTTTCTGAATCTCCTGTAATTTATTTTGTATTGAAAAAAGTGACTTTATCTGCTTACTAGTAAAGACTGAAAATGGAAAAAGGTGCAATATATACTCACAGAGTTAGAGGATCATAGGGAGACCTATGTAGAGAAATAAAATGTAAACTTACATTAACAGAAGTATGAGACAAAAAGTGCAAGAGCTACCTCAAAATAGCAGATGATAAATTAGGAAACAGTTTCAGACTTGTAGTTATTTTCAGAGGTTTGGGTGAGCATGACTTATTGCTATAGTATCAGAGGCAATATTTCATCTGAGTAGAATCCAGATTAAGGGGAAGAAAAGGAAACAAAGTACCAAGTGTACACACAGTGGAGCAAATGTGTAAAGCAAATATCATTAGAGTAAATGTGAGCAGATGTGTGAAATAGAAATAACTGTAGCTAAGGATGAAATATTTTCACTTCCACCCATAATTTTAGCACTGACAATATGGTTAAAAAAGGAAATACATTCAATTAAAAATGTATAAATCCATCAACAATAAATCTTATACAAATTATATAAATTAATGAAATATTACTTACTTTTTAGAATCCTACCTTGAGTGCTAAACTGGGTAGGAAACTAGTAAGATAGTTTTCATTTGTTTGTTTTAGTTAAAATGCAACCATAGAGAAAAACCAAGACATCTATCTTAATAGTGCAGGATTTATTTAAAGCTCCACCATCATATTCAAATCCATTGAGAAAACTCTATTCTACAAATGTATGTTATTATGGTCGTCTTTTAGGCTCAGAAGACACTGCTGAGCAAAAATAGACTAGTTTTTTGGCCCCTATAGAGTTTATACTATCCTGATAACAATCTCCTTATCAATAAATCTGAATCAATATTACTATCCTATTAGGCAAGAACATATTTCCTCTGTTCTTTAGAGGTGGTCAGAACTTTTTATTAAGGCCAGTGAGGAGGCTCAGTGGTAAAGGAGCTCGCTGCCATGCCTGAAGACACAAGCTTAATCCCCAAGACCCATTTGGTAGAAGAGAACTTCTCTCCAAAGCTGTCCTCTGACCTCTACATTCAGGATAGGGCATGGGTGATCTCACATTCATACACATATACATACGAGTCTTCACACATATGCATGCGCGCTTGCGCATGCACACACACATACACACACAGAGTAAAGAAATTGTTCAACAGTAAGAACACTTGCTCTTGAAGAGGATTTAGGTTCACTTCCCACCACCTAATGGTAGCTCACAACCATTTGTAACTCTAGGTTCAGAAGCTCCATGCCCTCTTCTGATGTCTGGGGCACTACACGTACATGGCACATATACACACATGTAAGCAAAACATCTATACACATAAAATTTAAAAATA
>NC_022021.1:21354725-21364725 GCF_000317375.1 Microtus ochrogaster
TTTATTTTTTTATATTTTTTTATTAAATTTTATTATTCAATTAAGGATCTCCGCCTCCCCCCAAATATATTACCAACAGATGTAACTATACCATAACATGTTCCTACCAAATATTTTTAATTTTCTTATTTCAGCTCCATAATTTGTTTTCTGTAGGAAGGACAATGTGGTAAAGATGTATGGGGACAAAAGTCCATGCTAATTACATGATTTGAACACACATTTCTATCAGTTCCTAGCTGTATGACTCTAGCCTGTGCATCAGCTCACTTAAAACACGGCAACCAATTTCTGACTAGATTTAAGACCTGCTCTATAGAATGAAACCCATAACTGGCACCATTATTGATTTCAGAATCTATGATCGGACAGATAATAGGTCCTATACAGAACTTATGTTAGTCTAACCCATGTCAAATCCCACCACATTACTGGGATTTGGGTATGAAATCTCACCCCTGTCTATGGCACTACTGGCAAACATTAGCAGCTATAAAGGAGACACAGTTTTGTCTAAGAGTGTACTCCCTGGTAAGTCATCCACATTCTAAGGGAAAATTTATGCAGCATTAATTAGTTACTTTAAAAAGATACACAAAGTAGGGTGGGCAGCTGTGGGAAGAGTCTGGGGATGGGGAATATAACAAAACATATTGTATGAACCTTTCAAAAGATGAGAAACTCTAAACATGAATGATTAAGAAGAATATAAAAAGTTAATTTCTCTTTTATTTATTTGTTATTACCATGATGTGGTAATACCTGGAGACATATAAAAAGGAAAAAAATTTCTTGAGTAAATCAATATTACCTAAGAATGAATGCACTATTAGTGCAAGACATTCTTTTTCAGATTTTGAAGAAAGCCTTATCTTTCAGAAGCATATTAAAAGGTTCCCACATATACATGTTATTATGCACAATCCAAGGTGATTTAAGAGAAATAGGGTTAAGAAAATATGTTGTTAACTCAAAAAGTCACATATAAGCCTATATGATTCAGAGGAGTGTTTTTATTTATTTTTATTTTTTTTTAGTTTCCATGGCATATTTAATTCAACCCAGTAAACCCAAATCATGTAATTTAGATATTTAATAAATATTGTCATGAGTGAAATATTTTACAGGTTGTTTTTATGCTGAGCAGTAATGTAGTGTCACATAGAGCTTGGAAAGCTCATAGCTTGGTATTGTTTGACCTTTAGGGTTCTGTATATTAACAATTTAGACTCAAGATTGTAAAAGTTGATGTTTCAGTGTCTGCTTTCTCCTTATATAGGTTATTTTTAAAACATTTTTACATAAAAATTTCCACCTCCTCCCCTCCTCTCATTTCCCTTCTCCTCCCAACACTCCCCTCCCCCTCTCTCTGCAGTCCAAGGAGCAGTCAGGGTTCCCTGCCCTGTGGGAAGTCCAAGGTCCTCCCCCCTCCATCCAGGTCCAGGAAGGTGGGCATCCCACAAAGACTAGGCTCCCATAAAGCCAGTAAATGCAGTAGGATCAAAACCCAGTGTCATTGTCCTTGGCTTCTCAGTCAGCTCTCATTGTCCACCACATTCAGAGAGTCCGGTTTGATCACATGCTCCATCAGTCCCAATCCAGCTTGCTTTGGTGAGCTCCTATTAGATCAGCCCCACTATCTCAGTGGGTGGGCGTACCACTCGAGGTCCTGACTTCCTTGCTCATGGAAGTATATATCTTAATTAAGGGAGCCATTTTAGGGTTGGCAAGAGACTTGACTCTAGAGGTGTACCCAGGTGTCCATGGAGATGTCCCCAGCTAGATCCTTGGGCAGCTGAGGAGAGGGAGCCTGAAATGGTCCTATCCTGTAGCCATACTGATGAATATCTTGCATATCACCATAGAACCTTCATCTGGCGATGGATGGAGATAGAGACAGAGACCCACACTGGAGCACTGGACTGAGCTCCCACGGTCCTAATGAGGAGGAGTGTTTTTATAAGGAAAGCTCATTTGGGGAAAATGGCAACAGCAACAATAAAAAAGGCCAATTCTACTCTCTTCCTTCATAAATAAATAAAAAAGATGGAAAAATAGCTACAGTATAAAAATTGGAAAAGAATTAAGTGAAAAGTTAAAAACAAAACAAAAGAAATCAAATCCTAGTAGTCAAAAGTGTTTATTCAGAGATGCAGACATGAAGAAAATAAAGAAAAACAGATACATATAAAGACAGAGAGAAAAACCCAAGCAATGCTGGTGAGACAGAATGGAAGGCAAATGAGAAGCCACTCTTCAAGTGAGTGTTTGAGACACTTAATCTGTACAAATGACAGCAAACAATGGAGAAATAAGCATCTCAGCATTGCCAAGTCACGGTGTTGCTTCCATTTCACACACACACATGAAGACTACAAGTATTTAAAAAGTCTCTTTAAAGTCATTTTTGGAATCTGGATACGAGAGGTCCTTTATCATAAATGGTAGTTAGACATGGGATGATATGGCAAAATTTAAGAACAGATAGACATAAAAGCCAATATGAAAACTTTGGTGTAGTTGTGCAAAGATATCTACAGCAGGAAAAACAGAATACTTAAGAGACTATAAATTTAGTAATTATTAAACAGTGGGATGATTCACAAAAAGTGAAATATTATAGTCTGCTTAACTAATTTGACTCATGGTATTAAATATTCTGTGTATTCCTGGTCAGGGCACAGTTTTCAGGATCTTGAAAATATACTGACTGCCATTGAAGTTCATTTTCTAAAACCAGAAAGATAGTGTCATATCATAAAAAAGATTAAGAAATAAAACCAGTAATCAATGTGTTTTCCCTCAGAGATGGTATGAAATATCTAACTAGTAATCTTTAAGAATAAATGTAAACATGGGTCAAATTGAATATTCTAAAATGTCACTACTACATTACAGGATAGAGCCAGGTCTGGTACTCACACTGTAATCCAGCAGGGAAAAATGAGAATTTCACATAAGTTTAAGAGAAATCTGGACTACATAGCCAATCTGGGCTACACAGGGAATCTTATTTTTTTCTCAACCCTTTCTATAAACATGAAATATTAAATTTTAAGGACGCTGAGTGTTCAACTCTAAAGAACATATCAACTTACTATCTTCCTTCTTCCAGCAGCATTTTATTAAATGTTTTATTGTTAAATTCTAGCCAACAAAACACACATTTTGAAAACGGCACACATTGGTGTCTTCAAAGAATATAACAAAGTTCAAAAATGTTTGTGTGTGTCAGTACAGAACTCTGTGTTCTAGGGCAGCACTGCTTGTAGGGTTCCCATGATTCTGTGCAAAGGTTCACTGGAAATGACAAGAGCACAAAAATCCCCTCATTGCACTGCCTCTGAATGGTTTGAGCTTATATATTTATTGACACATTAACTACTTCACCCTGAAATGACTTAAACACTGTGGATGAATAATTTGCTCATAAACATCTGGTGAAACTTGCCACCACAGATGAAGACAATCTTACATCTTGTCTTAGAATTACTGTGCTATATTCATCAGGCCTTGAAGTAGTAACATGCATTAAAAAGTTTTCTTCCTTTTGGCTGTATCATATTAAAATTTTATAAATGGTTACTTGAAATACTAATGACGCAAAAGACAACAGGATCTACATTAGAGATTCTATAAAATGTTGCAAGCAAATAAGAGTGAAAGGTTTTATAACTTTAATTAAAAAGAAAGAAAAATCCCATCCAAATAGACATATAATCATGGAAAATAAATGTTTTCTAAAAAGTAAAGAATCAATAGCTTTTAGGACAATATAATAATTGATATGAGATGAAATACTAAGAAAAGCAAAGAAGCAGTGCAGGGAAGTAGTGCACTTTCTCACCCTGATGAACAGCTGCATCATTTGTTTTTCTTTTTGGGGGTTACGGTACTTCTCATAGAAATCACGGCGCTTCTTTGTTTCTTTAGAGACTTTATCTTTCCTTTCCCGCTTCTCTGCTGGCTCCTCTGTGCCATCAGAAGATGAATGCTTGTGCGCTTTTGGTTTTTCCACTTCAATATAGTTTTCATTTGGGTTCAGGACTATGACTCCATACCCTTCCTATTTTGAAATGAAAAAAAAAGTGGTAAAATTTGAAATCAGAATGCATGTCAATCAATGAAAAAGTGCCTAACATTCTAGGCAAGATAATTTAATGCAGTTTCAAATTGCTAAAATATTCTTTTAGAAAGATTAGGCTAAATTTTTAAATAAAGTCAAAACTGTTTGCCTTTATTACATGCATATATAAGCATAGATTATCTGTAAGAATAAAAATACATGGACATGGTTGATACAGAAAAAATGAAGAATTTTAAATGAAAAAAGACAATCTATTCCTAATATGATCAAGATAAATTATAACACAGGAATACATTCAAAGCACAAATGTGTGTTTTGAAAAAAGTGTATCACTTGTGCACCTTGGATCTTACTCTCTTTCAATACAGAAAGAACGAGAAAATCACCGAGCTAAATAAACCAATGGGATGATGCGTGGAAAGACCTGTTTAATCTGGAAACTTGCTTCATGGTCCAGGCCACGGGAACAGGCTATCTTGTTTAAGAATGAGTGCCCTGAGACTGTAAGTTCCAAAGTTTAAAATCTAGCTATAATGGCTTTAGATTTTAAACATATATGTTCCTGACTTACTCACTTCTACAAGGCAAACATTTCTGATAGATCAGCTATTCAGACTGAACTGATGAATTAATCTAAACATTAGAAACACAACAACTACTACCAAGTTTGAAGAATGGAAAAATTGAAGTAATTTATGTATTTTCTATTCAATTCTGAATTACAAATGTCCTAATTATAATCTTGTAAAAATCTTTTAAGGTCATACCTAGAAATGTAATATATTAAGACAAAAAAATATAAAGACCACAGAAAACGACATTTGTAAAGTCTGCACCCATAATAAAAACAAATACAGTGTTTCAAAATATAACCATGGAATTTTCTACATAAAGCTCATATTTCAACTCTTTTAAAAAACAAACATTATTTTTAAAAAAATCAATCTTGACACAGCCCTGAGTTCTTACTTTTAGGTCTACTCCACTGTGGTTGTGATTTTTTGTTTTTGTTTTGACCCATGAACTAGTTGTAAATGTCATTGGAATCCTTTCCCCTTTTACTGTTGACTAAAACCACTGATGTCCTGATTTGGGGATAGGGCTATTAATTAAGATATAATCTTTTTATACATGTGGAAACTAATAATAAATGCCAACATGATGAGCAAAATACACACACTCAACAGATCCTGCAATCAAACTTGTGCATAAATGCCTCATTTTGAATCACTGAAAGAGTAGTCTAAAAATTCCAACCTTTGACTTCAGAGTAAGACAGATGTTGCACACTTTCCTTTTTAAGTTTGTTAGCTGTTGAGTCAAAGTTTTACCAACAAAAGACATTTTATTTGGGCCTGCTTTATTCTAATCTGTATAGCTATTCAAAAGTCTTGTAAGTCATTGTGATCTCTGTCAGGTAAACAGATTGTCACTTGGTGATTTTCGACAGTTGGACACACTTGACTAATTATTAAAATAACATTTGAAGGAAGTTCTTAGCCCTCTTCCTTGTGCCTTTTACAACTGTTCACGCCCGTCTCAAATTTTACCTACACCTTCTCCTCCCACCAAAGTAAATTAAAGAGCACTGTTACACTCTGCTAAGCATGATGAAATGCAGACATTCAGTACACTGTCTCTGGTGTAAGGAACATGGCCAAAAAAGGTCAGCACAGGCCAAAAGGAAAACTGCCTCCCCACTAGATCTGTACTGTGAATAAGTGCTCGTCTGTCATAGTTCTTCCCTACCTTTTCTGACAACCGCGTGCATGCACATGCTCACGTGCACGCACACACACACACACACACACACACACACACACACACACACTGAGCTTTTCGTACTTGTACACAAGAAGTCCAAATAGAATCTTAAATTGCATAAAAGCTGTAAATAATTGCTTAGCTCAGTATAATGATGATAGGAATATTCAAACCCCAGGCAACAAAGTGACACTTTAATTATTGATTATATTAGATGATGCTTATATAATAATTAATATAATAATATAACAAGGATTTGCAATGAGAACAACTCTGAGCAAAACTAATGATAAAACTGATATGTAGCTTTATTACCCAAATATTATTTCCATAACATCAGACCCCTCTGGGCATTTTGACCTCATTTTTGGAAGTCACACTTAAAAAAAGAAAAAAAACCTTGAGCCTCATTAATTTGAAATGGATCCTGAAATGTGAGATGTCCCATCTAAATAAGTTTTAAAAATATACATACATAAATCATCAAAGAAGTAATAGTTGCCTAAGTTATTGATTATGTAACTGAGAATCATTTATTCAATTTTCCAAAGGCACAACGTCCATTTTTCACTGAGGCATCAACAGAAAAAAATGATACCATTTATAAATCACCACAATGCAAATCAATTAAAGAAATTAAACACTTAATGTCAACAATAAATTCTGAAATAGTTAAATTATTGTTTTTAACTGCCCAAACCATTTAAAGAACATTGTATTCTTTAGATATTTTAAATTGTCATTTTATTTAAAATAATAATGATCACAAATAATCAGGGATATTTTCTACAAAAATTAGACTTGAAAATTTATTTACAATTCTGATAGAGAAAATACTAGCATTTTGAATTATTATTTCATAATAAACTGATACAATGTTCAAAAGTTCATTTTTAACAAGTTTATAAAGAGTAGAATAAAGGCCGCATACGTATTTGCATTGATTTACTTAAATCCTAACCACAGACACACCCCAAACTTCACCTGCTCCTTACCTTTCTCTTTTACATACAATGTCAAAAATGCCTTTATATTAGATTCTATTTTTATATATTTGTATAAAGGCTTTGGTAATGTCAACACTGATAAATGGTAGCCAAGGTGCAAAGAAAGTAAAGTGAGACAAAGCAGAGACAAAAATATCTACACTTAATTGTTTTAGTAGAACTTATAACCTTAATAACTAGAACATATACTGACTTAAAAAATAATTCTATTCCCAATAATTCAATAACATACAGCAAGCTAAGGAAAAAAAAGACTGATAGTGTGATCTTTCTTGAATGTAAAGTTAACTAAACTACCAAATAAAATCAGACATAAAGCATATTATAAAGAACTATTTATTGCTGCCCTTAACAGGGGAATCTTTAACAAGGACCTAAAATCCTGAGCGCTACACTGAAGCACTCTTTTTTGTTAACTTGTTAATTTTGCTTAATTGTTCTATAAGTACATGAAAGTCCCATAGAATGTGGAGGAAGCTGCATACACATGCTAAATACACATGGAAAGTTCTTCTGTTACTGGGGTTTCATTTACACGTCTTTACTCATAAATTCTAAATTACAGGATCTTAATCTGAGACTCGCCAGAGTCTAGTGCTAAAACACAGCACTTTGTTAAACACGAGTAACATAAAATACACAGAGTTCCAGGATCTCTTACTGTGAAGACTAAAAAGACACTTACTATTAAATAATAATTTAGCATTCCATTAACAAATAATGGCATAGGCTGAAACAGACAGGTAAAATTCAACACAAAGAACACACAGGAAACTGTTCTAGAGAAATTAAGTCAGCACAGAAATTTACTTATCAAGACGATAATGACAGAAATCTAAAAATAGCTGACAAAAAACTACTTTTCATGCCAAATAAAACTATAAAAACTAAAGACTTATAAAAGCTTGTGTATTAATTACCAATTATAAACAGAAGGGAAAATGGGGGCAAATTCTACAGCTTTTAAAATACCCTATGAGTGACTAAAATTAAAAAAAATCAGTTGAAAGTAGTCTGCTCTGCATGTTAACTTGCCAATACTCGAAGCCACATGTGACCAGAGAGGTCAAGGGCCACACTAGAATCTTTTGACCCACGGAACTATCCATTTTGGTCTCCAGGCAAAGCTCTGTAGGAGATCATTTTACATAGATATATCAATCATATTCTTCCAGTTCAACATTCTACCTGCTTCGCTTCAAAGAAGACAGGTGTTCATCCTCAAGGCAGTGTTATCTATAACTGCCCACAGGTAAAATGCACAAACAACTGTCCACTCATCTTTTCAGAAAGAGTTATGCTGTTTCTTCTCGTCTTCACAAGAATGGTATGCATATGTCACTGCTGCAACATCTTAGGTGCAGCAGTGAGATGAGGTCATGACAACCAATCAGAAGTCACTAGTGAAGCGTTAAAGTAAGCATAGCTGCTGGAGCTGCAGCTCTGCTTGGAAAATGCCCCCTTCATTATTTCAGCAATTTTCTCAAGACGTGACCTGGCACTGAAATGCCTGAAATGTCACTTGACTCCTTTTTGTGCTTCTCAAGATGTATTGAGGTATTTGCACCCTACAAATATTTTATAAAATATTCATGAGGATTATCTTTTAATAGGCAGTTTCATGAATATCATGCTGTATACATGATATAAAATAACTGTAATATCAACCAACATAGATTATCTCAGATAAGTCTCCTACTTAAAATAGATCATCAAGTTAGTCAGTGAAAGAAAACATGCCACAAAAAGTTTTCAGAGGACCACCTGTTGTCTATTATTTTTACATAGCACTTACTCATAAATCATAACACAGGGTAATTAATCAAGCTGTCAAAGAGAAGGTCAAAGGTTATATAGTAGAGTCAGAAGGTCACGCATGGGCTGATAGAGGTCAGGGTCACACTGCATTCCTCATTATCAAGTTGGGATGAGAGACGGCCAAGCAAACAAAAGTGAAAGCAGATGGAGAAGTAAGAGGATAAGAGAAGAGAGAAAAAAAAAAAGAGAAGAGAGAAAATTTTAGAAATAAAAGAAAAATGCAAGAAGATTCTCAATTGCCTTCAAATAGAGAATAATAAAAAAATAAGAAATGTGCTTTAAAAAGCCAAAGAACATAAAGCAACTACAATTTTGTCAATTTACTAACTGAATATAACATTTTTCTTGTCAATTTTATTAATGCATATGTATGCTCACTATCTTTCTTCTAGTTTCTATGTTCAGGATTAATTAGTGTAAACCAAGAGTTCTAAAGATGAAGTATGATTTTCAAAAAAAAAAAAACAAGTCAAAACGAGAAGTTTTTCTTCTTCCCTTTAATATTGTTTCAAGGTCATAACAAATTCAAACAATTTTAAGCCACAGGACAGATAATTCCTTGAGCACAATACAAAGATATCCACAAACATAAATGCATCATAAAAGTCATTTTGAATAACAAAACAGTTATAAAATATTCTATTATTACAGTGCTCCGAATTAGATGCAGAACACTGTGCAAAATTAGCTGTCACCCTTTGCTCAAAATCTTTGTTAATCTCATTTTGAATGTTTGCAGCTTTATCAACACATGCATCAATGTCAACTCCTTGGTTACTGAACCGCTGTACTTGGAAGGAGATATAATTAAAATGTTTTGGCACAGAAAAGGTGAAATTGTATCTTCCCTGTTCCCTTAGGAGTCTGTAAAACATGAAGGATATATTGACAAACACACACCCTTGTCTCCAGTTCTGACATCTCAGGTCATCCAAGTGCTATTTTAAAAACTCACTCTACTCTAACCCATGATATCACCTGCTCTGTTTCTAACTTCTCCCTGAAGGCTTTAGGACACTAGGATGTTAAAACTTCATAATTATTTCTTATACTTGTCAATAACTGATCTATGAAAGCATTCCAGAAATCCACTACCACCACGAAATAAACACAATTATCATTATTATCAAGGGCAGGAATAAGATCGAATGCTGTGGCTTTATGGGAGTTTTCTGATACTTTGCAGACAGCCATCCCCTAACACACTGAATGAACTCTAGCTGGAGATCAGGCAATGACAGAGCCAAGTCCCTAAAGAGATCTCAGGAACCCTACAGACACATCTTTACTAAATGACCCAAAGAAGAGTTAGATCTTCATATTT
>NC_022021.1:21369725-21383260 GCF_000317375.1 Microtus ochrogaster
GGGAAGCACTGAGAGTGAAACACAAGTATATAATGAATACTTAATAAAGAAAATACAATGTCTCTTACACTACCTGCTTTCTGCTTTCTATATAACATATGGCAATAATGAGATGTCATTTGGTCCAGAGAGAAGTAATAAAATTGCTATTTTATGTAAAAGGAGATAAAAAAGATTGAAACAGAAAATTACAAAAATAGTATAATAGTTTAGGCAACTTTTAATAAACTATACTCTTTTAGTTACAAAATAGAGCATTTTCCCACAGAAAATGTAAAGTCATTAAAATACCAGAGGCTCCTCTCCGTGATATTTACTGCTTATGGGCAATGCAGATAAACTTTCTACAGTTTGTGTGACTTACGATCTGCATAGACAAGTACACTATAGCACACAATCTTAGGTGTGGATTCATGTCTGCTGCTGTGCTGCCAATTTTCAAAGAAATTATGCCTTAGCTAAATTATTTTATAGACTACTTTAAAATACATCTGTTGTATAAAGTTGAAATACATACGTATCTTATGTTATCATGCATATGCCTGTTTAAATGTCATTAGTTTTTATGAATACAATTATAAACACAATTTACTGATTTATCTCTATTATTATATAATTAGAACACAATAGAAACAAGTTTATTTATGTAAAGAATTATGTTTGGATTATCTAAAGAATGCATGGCTTTTTAAGCACCATATTAATTCTTAATAACCCTAAATGCTTCTGTCATTTCTTTTTGACTTTTTCTAAACATTAAAAACATAAAGAAGTGCCCAAACATTTCAAAGCTCAGTAACATAGCGAAATGTCTCTCAGCTCCTCTGTACACAGTGAAATGCCCACTGAATGCAAAGCAAAGGAGGGGAATTCTCCAGGTTCTGGATCTATCCTTGATCTGAGCAAACAGAGCGGAGCACATGTTATTTATGCATTCATTTATCTTTTCATCAAGAGTGGCTTATGTGGTCTTTACTGACTCTGGTTTCTCATCATCATCACAGATCAGCATCTGCATTGTGTGCACTTGTAACAGGGATAATGGATCTCACTTACAATACCTACAAACTCAGCTGAGAGCTGCGCAAAGCAAATGGCCATAAATGCACCCATCCTGGCCCAAGTCGTGATGAATAAAAATGAAGATCTTGTCAAATAATAAAGTGACAGGTTAATTTACAGCACGGAATGGTGTGAACAGGGAAGCTCTGCTTTCCCAGTCTGTATGGACGGTGCCACCTATCTGCAGATTAGAAGAAAGCTTCGGAAACACTAGTTCAAAAATCAGCATAAATACATGTGATGTTGCTAGTTTTGTAAATATCACAGGAATGGAATTGATGATAAAGGCAAATGTGAGATTAGACACACACAGTTGCTTTCGAACCAAAAAACAAAAAAACCAAGATTCCCCACAAAGGGCCGCTGTATCAAACAGTAATAAAGAGCCTGAAGCACTTGTCTGTGCTCACGCCAGCTTTCATGCTTTAATTCAGCTGCCCCGTGGTTCTTAGCTTTGACACTGAGATCTGCACGGCCACCAGAGATAATTATTTCAACCTTCAGGCCATCAAGCATTCATTTTTGATCATGGCTATGTAAGAGATGTTCTCTGCTTTCCAGGTCTTCTAAGTGGATATCAATAGAAGAGTGAAAAGGAAGCAGCAGCATTTGGAAAAACAAAACCCATGACACTCGGCATTGCAGAAATGTAAACTGTCTGTCATCTATACAGTCGGTTACCTGATCGCTATCTAGGAGCTTTACCCGGCCAAAATTTAAATACAGAACTGACTGGTGATGCATGTACTCCGACATCAAGGACATAAAATCCATCTAAATATTTGTGCTAAAATACATGCTTTGTGTGATTGAATGGCAACAAAGATATGACAATATAAAGTCCATAAACTAAAAATTATAATATAATGGACTTTATGAAAAACTACAACCTTGAATGTCATTCAAAAAAGTATGTGCAGCCACAGCAGCCATCGAGCAAACAGGTTAACTTTCTGAATTATACCCTGCATCCCTCCCTGGAACACACTGAGACACACTAGTCCTAAATGGGTCAAAATGATGAAAGATGACAATAAAATTTCAAGTACACTAGTCACCCCAAATTTTAGTAGGCTTATACTTTCTTATTTATGGAATATTAATGAATAAAATGAGAAAGGGTGGAGTTTTAAACATTCTATTGACACAAAATAGAAAGGAAATTGTAAAAATTACACAAATAATGTTATAATGCATTATAATTTTTCTCAGTACCTTAAAGGATAAAAGTTTTAAAATATAGTACCAATATCACTCAACAAGAAATCCATGTCTCATAAGCTCGAAGTAGATGACTGAAGAAAACACAATTATGGCTACCTTAAAATAGCTGTCCTTGTAGATGACTGAAGAAAACATAATTATGGCTACCTTAAAATAGCTGTCCTTGCTGTCATATAAAAACAGTGACGGTGGGTATGGTGGACACAGCTTTAATCACTGCACTCATGTAGCAGAAGCAGGAGGATCTCTGTGAGTCTGAGGCCAGCCTGTTCTACACAGTAAATTCTAGGATACCCAAGGCTACATCTAAAGACCCTGTGTCAAAACCAAAACCAAATTAACAAACAGAAAATTAGTGGTTATAGTTCTCAAGTAAGAAGCAGAAAGCATACTAACATGTTAGATATGTGCCAAGGGCCTAAGGATATTATTAATACTTCCATGGAAAAAAGGAAATTCATTTTAAGAAACAGAGAATGAAATTGTGGTAATTATTATTTCAATGAACACAGACTCTCATTCTCCATGATTCTCAATGGAAATGACAATGAGGCTAAATGGCGGCAGCCCCGTTTGCACTGGATACTAATGCTGTGGGGACTGGTTGTTTGTTTGTTTGTTTGTTTGTTTAGAAAGCAAAACCACGCCAACAATGAAACAAGTTATCACCCTGCTAGGAAAATACTGCTTTCATATTCTACAGAATGCTAATGAAACAAAATTCCAAAAGGATTTTAGGACACCAAATTTTCAGCTCACATACCTCATTTAGTGTAAAACAAAACAAAACAAAAACCAAGGCAAATTAAATACAATAATATCATATTAAATATCCAATATATAACAATATACAGCCTCCCAAATGTCAACAGGCAGAAGTGCCCTTTATATAATAGGCCCCAAAGAAAAATTATTGCCTTCATTAAAAGCAAACAATTTAAGCTGATTACTGAGGTATGTATCAATAATCCCAGCACATATACTTGGGAGGCTGAAGCAGGAGAATTGGAGGTTTGGGATTAGCTTGGATGACATGAAGAGATTCTGTAAAAAAAAAAAAAAGTGGGGGGGAAGGGTCACAAAAAGAAAAGAAAAACTTTCAAAGGCAAACTGATTCTTAAGCTTTTTGTGACTCAAACCACACTGTAAGTAAATGGTACAAAATAAACATTTATTAATCAGGTAGCTGTGTTAAAAATTCATTTTCTCAGGTGGGGTATACAGCAAAAAATAAGACAAAAGGGCTTAAAAACAAGAATTCACGCAAAGTTTGTGGGAGAAAAACATTTGTAATTTTTATTTTCCTATTCTCTCTTATTTCTGTATTCAATAAATTAACAGGTCAAATAGACTAATCGTTTTATTAAGAGAGAATTATATAAAGTTCCACACAAACTGTTTTATTAATTATTTGTATTTCCACGTGCATATACCACACCATGCACTCAGAGATCAGAGGTCAGTTTGAAGCAGCTAGTTCTCTCCTCCCACCATGTTGGTCCTAGGGATTTAATTCAGGTCATTAGGCTTTGCAGCCAGCACCTTTCCAACTAAACCACTGTGATGTATTGAATGAAAGTGGTCCCCCAATAGGCTCATATAGAGGAGCACTATTAGGAAATGTGGTCTTGTTGGAGGAAGTGTTTCAGTCTTAAGATTTAGATGCTCAAACTAAACCCAGGCTCCTTCCTGCTGCCAGATCTCGTTGTAGAGCTCTTGGCTCTTTCACTGGCACCATTTCTACCTGCACACCACCAAACTTCCTACTATGATGACAGTGGAATAAACCTCTCAACTCGAAGTCAGCCCTAATTAAATATTTTTATTCCGAAGAGTTACTGTGGTCATGGCATCTCTTCAAAGCAAAGAACCCTAAAACAACCATCATGCTAAAACACACACCATTGATGTGGGATTCCCCTCGGTATGCTGTGAATACCATTGGTTAATAAAGAAACTCTCTTGGGCCTGTGCAAGGAATAGAGGTTGGCACGGAAAACTGAACAAAATGCTGGGAGAAAGAAGGAGGAGTCAGTAAGAAGCTATGGAGCCTCCACCGGAGAAAGACATGCTGAAACTCGGCTGGCAGGCCATGACCTCGTGGTGATGCACAGATTAATGGAGATGGGTTAAATTAAGATGTAAGAGTTAGCCAATAAGAAGCTAGAGCTAATGGCCCAAGCAGTGATTCAAATAATATAGTTCACTGTGACTGTTTTGGTTCTGGGTGGCTGGGATGAACAAGTAGTCTTCCTGCAACACCCCATAGTTCCCATCCTCTGCCAATTTTTAGTTTAGGAGCTCCTTCCTTCCTTCCTTCCTTCCTTCCTTCCTTCCTTCCTTCCTTCCTTCCTTCCTTCCTTCCTTCCTTCCTAAGATAAGGTCTTATGAGTTCTGGATGATAAAGAATTTGGTATGTAGACCAGGGTGGCCTCAGAACCCAAGGCAATCTTCTGTCTCAGCACCCTGAATGCTAGGATTATAGACTCATGTTACCTTTCCTAGCCTCATAATTCTCAATCTTAAAAGTAGTTAAGAATTATAAAAACCCACTTAGGATAGAATATCAGGTTCTATCTATCTATCTATCTATCTATCTATCTATCTATCTATCTATCTATCTATCATCTATCTATCTATCAATCTATATTTGATATACATGTGTATGTATACATATATGTATGGATTTGGGTGCATGTTATATGTGTGGTATAAGTAGTTGTTAGTATCTTATACGCATGTATACATGCATTCATGTGCAAACCACAGGTGGATGTTGGAAGTCTTTCTTCTATCGCTATCTTCTTTGCTCCTTCATTTATCTACCCATCTATATACCTATATCTACATCTATCTATCTATCTATCTATCTATCTATCTATCTATCTATCTATCTATCTACCTATCTACCTATCATGAGGCAAGGTCTTTTACTAAACTTAAAGCTCATTGATTAGGTCAGGCTACTGTCAATGAGTTTCGAAGATTGGCCTGTCTTCACTCAGGTTTCCCACCCCAAGAACTGTGGTTTCTGATGCAGCCCAGTCCTGGGGGTCTACATTTAGATTCTCATACTTCATTCACTGTCTGAAGCATGCCCTCAACATCACCTTCATATGATAGGATACTAGCCCTACACTTGCTTTCCTGAGATAAGCCACCTATCAGAATCTTTATTACTACTGGGAATTCAGTCTTAATTACAAACCACGAAAAGATAAGACAATCTAAACAAACAAACAAATAACAGGTAGGGCATGTGATAGATCTAAAAGAAATTCTTATGGTACCATGGGCATTCATATCCTTGATCTTTATAGCTCAAAATGAAAAAAAAGAAAGAAAAAGCACCTCTTTCCCTCCATTTCTTGATACACCAGGACTCAGAGTCAGATTGAATAAAGTACTGAGTTCATGTACTAACTGAAAGATGCTGTGATTGAGAGCAGCACTGGAAGTCATGCTCCTGAAGCCACATGTACAACCCTCCATTCTCTGTCCACGACAATTTCTTTACTCAGAATAATAAAATCGTAATAATAATACCAAAACAAGGTATATTATCTCTTCAGCAAAGGTTATTTCAAATACCTTTGTTTTTATTACCATAGCTTTTGGGTCATTTTTCCTTTTGATATTTTTGTTAGTGAACATTGCTTACGTGAGAGTTTCCAGCTAGAAACACTGTGTTAAATCAGATCACCGTAAGCATGACTGTTTCCATTTTACACAACACAACACCTTACCTATGGTACTCGTCAACTCATTATATGGTTCTTTCCTTCCATGTCATCTTTCATTTTACATACTTCTTTTTACATATTCCATTTTGGCTTTGGTCTTATCTTCTGTTTTAGTTTGGATTTCTATTTCTGTGAAAAGACACCATGACCATGGAAACTTGGACTAGATTACATTTTCAGGGGTATAGTCCATTATTGTCATGGCTGGACATGGCATCATAAAGGCAGACACTGTGCTGCAGAATGAATTGAGAGTTCTACATCTTGATTCACAGTTAGCAAAAAGACTTGTATCTTACTGGGCATAGCTTGAGCATATGAGACCTCAAAGCCCACCTCCACAGTGACACACTTCCTCCAACAAGTTCACACCTACTCCAACAAGTAGTGCCACTCCCTATGGGCCAAACATTCAAACACATGAGTCTAACGGAGCCATTCCTATTAAAACTACCACAGTTTCTCTTTTGGGGGGACTTCCTTTGCCTTAGCTAGTAGATCTCAGTATTTATTAACTATAAAAGCAACTCATCTGTCTGTCTTGAACATGTGTAGGCCCTGTGCAGCTGTCACAGTCTCTGTATCCATAGGGGTTTTAACCCTGTTGTATCTGGAAGACAGTGTTTCCTTGGATTAATCCACCACCTCCAGAGCTACAATCTTTTTGGCCCCTCTGCATCAGTATCTGAGTACAAGGAAGTGATACAAAGTGCCACCCTTAGACAAGACTCTATTAATTGATACCTATTAGAAAAGGGAAGATCAATTTTCTCCACTGGAGTGTCCTGGGGAAGTTGACCAAAATAAAATGGCCTTCTAAATTTTATGTTGTTGCTGTTGTTGTGTTTTTTTTTTACTTTCTTTTTTTCCCTCCTTATTGATTTTTTTCACTTGTTTTGATTTTGTGGTATTTTTGTTTTATAAAGTGAGAGCAATAAGTTGGGTAGATAGGGAGGTACAGGGAATCTGGAAGGTGTTGAGGTTGGGTAAATATTTATCAAATATATCGTATTGAAAACATTTTAAATAAAAAGGCAGTTCATTGCAAACAATCCATCTCTACACAACCACTTGCTAGAATGCAAGCATATATCAAAGATGGATATATTTGGAGCTTCAGTCATTCTTTCACAAGGCTCTCCCTAGAAAGGAAAAACTTCATGCTGAAACTGCTTTTGGTTTTCTGGTCAATCCCTTGCACTCGTAGAAGGAATGAGGGTGAGGATTCAGAAGTGCACAGAAGTATTTTGATTATCGAGACTTGCTTTCCTAGACTGCATCTGAAGATGGCTCAACTACTCCAAGCACAAGTTCTTTCTCTTTGATTCTCACTGAAGGCGGAAACAAAAAGTGAAGACATACATTAGGGAACAGAGTTGTCTAACCAATCTTCTCCAGAAAGCACTCTAAAGTTGTGTGACACTTCACTAAATTGCTTCTCATGCAAGTCGCATTTTGAGTTCCAGAACTGCAGTATAGACTGTGATTGTGGATACTTTCATTACCTTATTATTACTAGGTTGAAGAGAAAAAGGCCATTAAATATAATCTTAATGATATAGGTATAATTCTTGACTTGCCCCTTTTGGTTTCTAATGGAATATACAAGGAGACATCTTTTAAAAAACTAAGAAGAAGCATTTTCTGAATTCAATACATACTGTTAGATATACTAATTGGCTCTAATAGGAAGAAACTATTCAAGTGAGAATACAGGTATTGGCAAAAGGATGATGTGATTACTTTAATGAATGCTGGGTAGTTAGTGATAGATATTTAGTGATTTGAAAAACAAACCAATATAAACATCTCCTCTATAGATCCATTCATTCATCAATTAATCAAGTAATTTTTTGAATCAGTATATGAATGAGATTGAAAGTAATACAATGATGAGTATTATTTGTAATAAAATAGTGTCTTGTGTCTTCTAATTTATCAAAAGCACTTCATGTGGATAAAGTCTAAAGGAGCTTAAGGTGAAAAACAAAAGATAAGCAAAATATACCTTCAACAATAAGATAGCACCATAGCATAACTAGAAACTAAGATTCAGAAGGTTACATCACCAATCGTTAAAAGAAGAGTGAAATGACAAATGTAATCCTAGAAATGTAGATAACAGCATTCATGTGTGCATGCCAGATGCAGAAGTAAAATAAAGCAGTAAAAATAGAAGTGCAATTCAGCAACAATAAATGCAATTAAATTCTGGTTTTACTAGTAAAGTCTGTGAGAGATGTAGCCCAGTGGGTGACTGCTTTTCTCAGAATATGATCCCAAGCACCACACCAACTGGGCATAGCACCACCTCCCCAGTCTCAGAACTTAGGAGGTAGAAAGCAGAGGCTCAGAAACTCAAGGTCATCCTAGGCTGCACAGTGAGGTTGAAGCCAGGCTGGAGCAAGCAAGGCCGGCCTTGTTTCAAAAATAAATTAAAAAGAAAATTCTAAACCTTGTTACAATACTTTAAAAAGAAATTTTACAAGAGTGATGGTACTGGTCACATGACCTGAAACTGATTAGTGTTCTACTATCCAAGAACCACTTGGTCTTTGAATATTCTGAAATGTTTGACATTCTCTCTAGCTTAATTTCTCTATTATTCCTTCTCTTAATTGATGTGAGAGAACTGGGCCGGGATAGTTAGTCAGAATATAGTAGACAACTTTCTATGGGCAATTTCATATTTGAAGACAGTGATTACTTTCTTTTGTGCAAGTTCCATTTGAATTCTAGTACAGAGGTAAATAGATATTTAAGAAAACTATGTACAGTGAGGTAAGTTCCTGTTGCTGAAGAGACCAGGGTAGATAGTCGGTGCCCTGAGCTAAAACGCACTTCAAAGTTTCCTCTGAAGACTAGATTTCATAGTACCAAAGGAGAGAAGGAAAGGACAGACCAACCCAGCCTGCCATCTGTAAACCACAACACCAGCCGGGCATAATAACCTCAAAATGCAGCAATAGTAGTGCACATATCTTGGCACTACACACAACTCAAGATATGGACTTAAGGTATGCTCAACAAGAGGGAAATTCATGCCTGGAACTGGACACCTACCTAACTACCCTGGGCTAATGAAATCACGGGTCTGGGAGGAGAACCTCTTTATTAAACCAGCACAACTGCTAATGCATTCTAAGTATCAATCATCATAACCACAGAAAAGTGTGATTCTCAACCTCATCAAGGAAACTTCTCTTTGTAATAAAAACCATTACAGAAAACCACAACAAATCAAAATATAGAACTGTGTAGCACAACACCAGTGAATAAATCTATAAAACAATTTCCACTCCTAAAGCTCAGGAAAAATTGTGAAAGAGGGGGCAGAAAGATTGTAAGAGCCCTCTGGATCAGGGATTAAGGAGTTTGCTGCAAGACTGTCTCCTACTAATGTCAGAAGCAACATCCATCACATCTCACCAGTGTGAGCTGAACAAGGACAATGTCAGTAGACATGCCAAATTGGATGAGAGAGAGACCACGAAGCCTCAAATTGACATAAAGAACTACAGGCAATTTAGGAATGCCCCAAATGGAAGAAACATTCTTCTCCAGGGAAGTCCACGCCAACTAGTTATCCAATACAAATTGATCAGCCCTGAAAATATATATGCACTACGTTATACATCCTGAACAGGTTATGTTTAGGAATATACATGTACATATGTTGTCATATATGTATGTAACTGTAATTATTGAAAAAGGCATGAATTTGAAAAAGTAAAGAAGAGTACAAGGAAGGATTTAGAGGGAGGAAAAGGAAAGGGAAAGAAATAATTATAATCTCAATCAAAGAATTAAAATTAAGAAAAGGCAAGATCCTGGAAACCCAAAAATATTAAAGTATGAAAAAGAAAGACAAACATTCATGCTCATGGCATGCCAACTGCATACATAAGAGTAGAGGATTGTGCAGGTAGACAGCAAGACAGCACAGCACAGCAGAGGGTGCTCCTCTGGGAAACTAGGCATCAAAGGACTTCATTTTCTTCAAGTCAATAAACATAAGAACTTTATCCACTTATTAGCATGACATTTTCACAGAGAGCTTATATAAAATATGTACATAAATGTTCTTCCAAAATTCTATACTACTTCAAAAAACTGAAAGTTTTTAGGTATAATGTCTTTCACATATATTATCTATGATCATGGACTTTCTATTTCTTTTATTGAAATGTTTGGGAGTTAAGTGTGCATAATATAAAGATTAGAGCCCAAGTTCATTAGTCATTAGAAGATTGACAGTTGACCTTGAATCTAAACATGAGCAACCTATGATCATACATAACTGTAGCTCTCAGTCTTCCTAATGTTGCAACCCTGTAATGTAGTTCCTCATGTTATGGTGACTCCCAACCACAAAATTATTTTTCTGCTACTTCATAACTGAAATTTTGCTACTGCTATGAATTGTAATGTCTTCTGATGATCTTAGATGGTATATGTGAAAGGGTCATTTGACTTCCCTGTGGTCACGACCAATAGGTGGAGAATCACTGATATATAGGCTTATGACCTTGGTTATATCTCTGAAAACAGAAGGGTTTGCTTGATACATCCATGAAGCAGTTATTATCATTGGAAAAACAACACTAGGATGGGCAAATTAAGGATGTGATGTTAGGAGCTCTTAGTCAGTGAGAGTTAATGATACTTGGAGAAACAAAATACATAGACTTAACAAAATTAGTAAACAGTGTTTTAAATCTTAACTTGTGTAAGCCTAAAACAAGATTGGAAAACCAGTTTTGGAAGTATTTCATGGAAAAAATAAAATATTGCAGTCAGGAGAACTTTAAACGTAGTAGAAGAGATAATAAATATAAGAACTATGCATGTACTTAGAACATATATTAGGAATTCATAAAATACTAACTTATTCTTGTATAGACACTTCTATTTTATTCCATCACAGAACAGTCTAAGTAAATCACTGTAAGAACTATTCCTATAAGCCACAAAGATAATTGCTACGGGAAAAGAAAGGCTAGAATAAATGTTATTTATTTTTTTAATCTAAATAAAAGTCATACTAGTAATAGTTGTTTGGTAAACCATTATCATTGTGAAGAAGTATTTTAGACATATATTTGCTATTTAACTGGGAATTAGTAAAAAACAAAAACAGTTGAACAGTGAGTATGTAAATTATTTGTTCTAGTCTATAAAGGGTAAATACAGCAGTCAGGGCTTGAGATAGGGTACAAAGAACGTTTCCATGGTTACATGCTTTCCCATATCAAATTAGAGCAGAATTTGTGTACAAGAGGTTTGTTGACAGCCTACATAGGCCATAAAAAGAATGGAAGGCTAGGAGTTTAAAATCTAAATATATTCTGCAAAGTCTGTTGAGAAAATGTTGGGTGAAGACAGCAGCTTTGAGAGAGTAGCAGATTACTTAGGAATTTCAGATGACACTTGAAAAAAAAAGATACTTTTTCTTTTAGCTGTGGCTTGAAGATGTAGCTCCAAATGTATGATCAATTACTCCCCCACCAAAGATATCTCAATCTAGTATCACCAAGTGTACAGTTCAAGTGTCAGTTTCACCACCTGCTCAGTCTTGCAAATATCACACCACTACATTCAGACTCTAACATGGGGCCTTCAAAAGGACAGTTTAAGGGCCATTCCCACACAAGTGCTGGCCAAGAAAAACCTTTGCCATACTCCTGGCCCTGTTATTCCTACAGCCATTATCCACACCGTATGCCTGGCCCCATTATTCCCACAGCCAATATCCACGTTATACGCCTGGCCCTTATTCCTATAGCCATTATCCACAAGTCAACTCTGATTTTAGCACCTGTTAAAAATACAAGTTGGGCTATACAGCAACTCACAAATTATAACATACTTGAGTGTTCAAAGTAAACCAGTAATTCTGGTAAGTATTCATATATAAATTTTTCATTACAGATGAGAAAAAAATCTATATATTTGAGCAATTTCATATTTTATAAACTAGTCCACAAAAGATTGGAATATTTTCTTCGCACCTCTGTATTTTAACTCTAGATACCTGAGAGTAAAAGATTCTTATATGATCACTGAAGTAAAATTTTCAACTAGAGTTGATAAAGTAGCCAGGATTCTCTTTTAATAGATATCAATAAAAATAATCAAGCAAAATATTTTATACAATTAAAATGATTTGACAGTGTAGAAGAACTAACATACCCATTAAAAAAAGACCACACAAATATATGACAGAAACCCAAATAATTACACTTTCTCTCAAAAAGAGTCACACGAAATAGCTAATTTTCTCATATGTTTTTTTTTTCTCCAACAAAAATGAGGCCTAGGTGCTGGCTTTCAGCTGAAAGTAATAGAGAACGACGATGAACCACTTGAAGAATATGAATGAATAACCGAGGAGTCAAGTGATCAATGGACTACTGGCGCTAAGTGGAAAATACTGCCTTTCTAGCACACATTTCTAGTCACACAGCAAATTTCCAGAAGCAGAGTCTTCCCACATAACTTAGTAAGATGACATAGTATTTCAGAATCTCTATGAAACAGAAGTCGTGAAGCACACCTCACTGCTGCTTCTGTGGAGCACAGAGGTCACCCCAGCCCTGACCAGACTCGGCTTTGTCCTCAGCAGCTGCTGTTTAAAGGACTCTCTTGGTAAGCCGATTTTCAACTTTTTGGTGTAAAAATAGGCCTCATTATAACATTTTATTCACGTGTATAATTGCATTTTGATCATATTCACCTCCTCATTATTTCTTTTATCTGCATCCCATTCTTCACTGGCCTCCTTCCTTGACCCAAAAAGTCCTCTTCTGCTTTATGTAATGCATATGATATATACAAATATATATATATATAACCCATATAAAATATACATACAACTATATTTCACATAGCAGAAAGCACGCAATATTTTTCTTTCCTTTGATTTCTGAGTAAGTGGCTCCAGAAAAAGTGATCAGAGTGTGGGGAGATAAAGGCAGAAACATTTTAAAAATTTGTAGCTCCTGACCAAGACAGAACTGCTTCAAGAGGCAAGAAAAGAGCATGCGTAGGTGAAGACCTAACTTGACCATGTAGCTAATGGAAATAATAGTGGCTAAGTGTTATATTCATTACTTTATCAAGGCTAAAGGTAATTTACAGATGATATGTGTGTATCAGGTACCAGGTAAGCAAAAGGTATTCTCTAAAATGACTGCCTACTGGGGAACACGTTTCATGATTCAAATAATGATGCTGGCCACACCCAGAGTATTTTGAGAAGGCTTGCTTCAACTACAATGAAACAGCTCCTGTATTCTCAGGAAAACAGTTAATGAAAAGTATCTTTTCTGGTTATATGCTTTACAGTAGAATATATCAATTATGTGAAATATTTTAGAGTTGTTCCGTAGACACTACAGAGAAAGCATAACTAAAATTCAGGAATAAGGATGGGGATGTAGCTCAGTGGGAAGGGCTTTCCTAGAATGTGAAAGACCCTGAGTTTTGTTCAAAGAATGGGGGGGG
>NC_022021.1:21383454-21388927 GCF_000317375.1 Microtus ochrogaster
GGGAGGGGAGGGGAGGGGAGAGAGAAGAGACAGAATTCTAAAGTTTATGAGCTGGGTGTAGGAACTGCACTGTGGATAGAGAGCTTACTGGAATCCTGAGATCAGAGTTCTATCCCCAGAGGCCAGGTGAAGCCAGTATTACTGTAATCCTACCAGTCCTAAGACAGAAAACGGTGCAGGAAAATTAGAATCCCCAGTACTCAGGGACTAGCTAGCCTGGTGTATGCAGTGGCAATCAAGAAACCCTATCATAAACAAGGTAAAGATGAGGACAAACATCGGTCCTCCATAAACATTCCAGTTTTGTCCACATTTTCCACATTCACACACACACATAGACTGTAAAAATTAAAAATATTCATTTTAAAAATAGAACTGAGAACATTTAAATATAAAAGCTTCTTTGTGAAGTTAAAACCCATATATTTTTGTCTAAAATTATAATAATTAATAGATTGTGGATTGTATGTTTAGATGCACTATTTGCTGCAGACATATGTAAGAAAGAATCTTTATTCTCCAAATTTATCCTTTACTTCAAACTCATTTAGGGATAGAAAAGATGGCTGGGCACTGTGGCACACACATTTGAACCCACACTTTAGAGGCAGAGGCAAAAAGATCTCTGGGAGTCTGAGGTCAGTCAAGGAGACATTGTGAGACTCTCTCTCAAAAATAAAAGTAAAAGACAAAAAAAAGAGGAGGAGGAGGAGGAGGAGGAGGAAGAGGACAAATGAAAAAGCTGAGGTTTCAGAACAAAAGTTTAGGCATATTTCTAATCGTGGAACACAGCCCTTGGGTTCCTGCAGAAAACCACGCGAATGCAGAATTACTCACAGCACTGACAATGAAGAAGGAAAAGTCTCAAGGGAGGGATGTTTAGACAGATGCACAGCCCAATAAATACACCAGGTAACAGAATAAAAAAAATGAAAAGACAAAATTGTACTTGACTCAATTCTAGTTCCACAGTTAATACTATGCCACTTAACACATTAGTTTCTTGGTATTTTTCTGTTTGTTGAGGTTTTGTTTTGCTTTGATTAATCCAAGACAAATTCTCATTATGTAGCCTAGACAGGCCAAGAACTCCATATTCTGCCACCTCAGCCTCCTGAATGCTGGATTACAAGTATATATTGCATTTTATTTCTGGAATCTTCACACAGGTTCTGTCCCTCTATGGAAGGGAAGTACTATGGTGCCCACTAAATTCCAGTACCTATTTTGGAGTATGACATTAATGTAATGAAAAAGAATACAATAGAAAGTCTTCTTACTCCTGATCTTTGCAATACATACATCCCCACAAACCAACACAAAATGACTCCATGATGTAAAATGGAAACAGAATATCAGGAAGGAACTAGAAGATGGCCATGAAAGACGACTTAGGAGTTCACAAAAGTACCTAGTAAGCAGAAAGAAGATAAATGGTTAAGGGTCCCAGCCTCCATTTATTCTAGGATTGCAATGCCACATACAGAGAGATATTGGCAAATGTCTGTTACTGATATGCAAAGATAATTTCTATGCAAAATGAAAAAGTTGGAGATGATGTTAGAACAAGTAAAAGTAGCGATATTTTTGAAAAATGTAAATATAATTTAAAATAAATATCTAGCATATACAGAAACAAATTTAAAAATAAGTGTACTCTAATTAAGTGGATCATTGACTTGAGAACAATTAAGTCATCTTTAGACTCTAGCTGAGATTTCTCTGCACAGAAAGGCTTCTCTTCTCCATTAAGTCTAGTATTATGGTACATTTTATCAATCCATCTCATGGCCTATTCGTTTCTAAAAATTAACACCACTCTCTCTTTTAAACTATTCTGAAATAAATTCACCTTCTTCCTTCTAGATGAAAATAGAATATTGTAGAATGACATTTACAAAATTATATATATTTATTTAGCTACAAATATGATAAATATATAATATACATATAGCTATATATACCTAAAAACATAAAAAAACATTTATATTAGTTGCTAGATTTACTTCAGAATAAAAGAAAATAGTACTACAAATGTTGCAATTTTCCTAAATACTATATTCCTTATGGCCATTTTAGTCACCTGTTTTAAACGACTATTAGTCTTATGCTAAGAGAAACTGGTATAAAGAAAAAAAAAACAAATATTTACTACATCATTGACAGGAGAGCAAGCTAAGAAGGAAAGTCTCTGCTGATTTACGTGTCCCTATTTCTTTCTTTTAAGAGGTATTTGCCGATCCAATCAAAAGAGCATTTGCTGTAAAACTATAAAGAAAAAAATCATTCAACATTTCCATACGACATTTGCATATATGCTTTTCTTCTCATTTTAAGCTGATAAATCACTACTATTTTTTTCACTGTAAACATAAAGAGAAACAGTTGTGAGGTGAGTGAAGGAGATGGACCAAATAGGATTCAGACGGTTTGTTTCTACTTCCACCTTCCCTTCGCCCTTCCTATCTATGCCATTTTAGGAAAACCTGATAAACACTCTTAAGACTTAGTTTCTACAGCTGTAAAATGGGGTTAATGGTAAGTGCCTCAAATAACAGCATAATATAAGGAGATATTTTATAAAACTGTTGATCCCATAAATAAATTCAACTCTAATAAGAGGCAAAAATATCAAAATTATAGAACAAAACATTTTTATATATGGTAATGTTGAATTAAAATTTCAGTGCCTTAAAAATTGGGTCCATTATAATAAGATTTATTTAGCCTCTAAGAACCGCACAGGTGGCGCAGAGGCTAAGAGCGCCGACTGCTGTTCCCGAGGTACCGGGTTCGAGAACAGCTCGCGCTCTATGTAAATAATGGGGGAAAAAAAGAACTGATAGGATAATCTGCTACTTGTGTTAACACCAAAAAGACTTCGCAAGTTTCTTAAGTGATGAGACAAAGAACTTAGAAAGCCAGGGATATAAGCAGACTTTGTTCAGGAAGAAAATGTATCTCCAGTAGGCAAGAGAAGAAGGCCAACCTGTCCTGCAAAGCACAGATGCTTAGCAGTTCTCCTCGTTGGCCTCTGGCAGATACTAGTGCACACTGATGTTTTATTTCAAAAGACTTTGGGCACTTGATCATTCTCTATCTATTATTATAGACAAATGTGTAAGGAAAACATGCATGCATATATATCTAAGGGGAACCCAAACTGAAAGTATAGTTCAAAGAGCTATGGTGTGTTATACAGGCACCAAACGTGATCCCTCTGCTTTTGCCCTGCCAAGAATTCTGGGAGACAGTGAGAGTCAGAGCAATAAAGAATGTTCTTGTATCTGAGCCCCTGTTGTGAAAGCACTCCAAATAAGAGATGCCCCAGCCCATGTTTAATCTTGAACTGTAGCTCAGGATGGAGTAGAAGTCACAGCACAAATCCAAGCTGTGCACACTTTCAAAAGCCTTAAGGAGAGAATGAAACAGTTTTAAGTCACTTCACTTACTTACACATAAGGACTCTAACCTTCACATATTAATGTTTATGCTTACATTCCTTAAACTTTTCAACTGTAGTAGCAAATACCTACCATACTACAAATTTTTCCTAAAGCGATATCATCTATAAGTGAACAGTGGCATTTGGAGGCTGTGAATACAGAGTACAGATGCCCATAATTTTAAAACTATATAAATGGAATCACTTCCTATTTTCTAGACAAAAGACTGCTATTTGTGACAGAATATTACCTTCAGTTTGAGCATGCCTTGACACGAAAAGAAAGTCAAAACACTGTTAGACTGTTTTAAGTGGAAAATTGCTTTTACACAATTGTAAATGTAACATTAAAACCTGCTGCCTGTGCTGGAAGGGAAGCAGCTCATATTTTCTTTTAACAACATTTCTCCTAACTGGAAACAATAATGTATCATCGTCAATTTCAAATGCATACTCTAACTTCTTAGATTAGAACTGGATCACTCAAAATCATTCATTTTAAACATTTTTATTTTAGAATGATAAAATAATGGAAGATAAATAAAATTCAGAATACTTTTTGGAAAAGCAAAAAATTGACATGTTAATCATATCATATGAATATTTCAGAAACAACCCTCAATAGATGAGTTAAAGTCATTATGAACTGCTTCTGTGGCTTCTGGAAGCACTCCATCATTCAGAAAGCACTCACTCAGTGTTTGCAAGAACATGACGAAGAATCACGGTAGAACTGTAAAAGAAAATGACCGAGAGCTCGGCTCAAACACAGCGTACACAGACATTTTTCAATATGAAGAGTTGGGCTATAATAAAAACGTTAGGAAATGAATTCACACTACACTTAAAGTTATAAAGTATATTGTTATCATTGAGATGAGATAAAGATATCATTTCAAGGAAAATTAAGCTTATATTTAACAACATATATTAGTTAATAAAATAAAGTCATAATATAGAGGTGTTTGCAGATACCAGCTCTTCAGTGAATTGAAAAATTTCTGAAACGTGGCTAAGGTGCTGCAGCAACCCTGTTCAGCACCACCATACCTGAGCATACTATAGTTTGTACTATCAAATTTAATAATATGTTTTATCTACAAGTTGTTCTCAGGTTATTTTCTATCAAAGAGTAATACCAGGAAGAGAGCATGTGAATGGACAAACTGTCTTACGCAGAGATGATGGGAACATAGGTAAAGGATTCTAAAGACTGTGAAATGCTCTCTCTGTTAAAAGAAGTATCTTTGAACTACAGCATTGTGTTTCAAAACACCATATTCCTGGTATAGTTCTACTGAATATAAAGTGTTAAAAAGTGAGAATGTGTCTTTGGAGAATGCTGCCAGAATGAACAGAACATCTTGAATTTCAGAGTTAAAATTTTTATTTTTTTTCTGTTAAACTACTAAAAGATTTTTGACAAAACCTAAAATCAGCTATTTTGTTAGAAAAGTTACAAATAACAAGTGTGCCTCCAAAACTCCAAACATAATGTTGAGTCTGTACTATTAAAAGTGAATTCTGCAAGGAAGGATGAGTGATCACCACAGGAAGTAATCTGTCAGGAAGTGTTTCATGGACATGCCAATAAGCATCTCCTTCCTAATATACCCCTGCAATGGAGAACACCAGTTTGTGATGTTAAATGATAGTGTCAAACTAATACAAAAAGTTAATTTTTATATAAGAGCAGCATTAAATTATATTAAAATGATTATTATTTTCATATTTTGAAGGAATGAGAACAAAGAAAATATAATCTTTAAAAATGAAAATGACAAATTATTGATCCTCTACACAAGTTTCATAACTAAGCCTATTTGAAATAATGTCCCTATTTCTTGTGTTCAAATTCAAAACAAACCTTTCCTTGCCCACGATCACTTTTACACACTGTAGGCCAGAAATTAATCATTGTCAAAATATTTTAGGTAGGATGTAAATGAAAATTTCTGGAGGCATGATGTAGTAGTCTCAAACTACTTTCAAATGTATGAATGGTCATTTTCAAGAGACTTGGTTTTC
>NC_022021.1:21389307-21405758 GCF_000317375.1 Microtus ochrogaster
CAGACAGACAGACAGACAGACAGATATAGTAAGGATACAGAGTATTAAAGGTAATTGTGGAATAGTGAAAGATAAACAGCCTTCCTCCCCAAAAATAAAATACAGAACAAAGAATAAAATCAGTATAATTCTTTTTTAAGCAAATAATTACTTATGGAACTTTTATAAGTCTCAAAAAAAGGGCATTTAAATTTTTCCAAAGGAATGTAATTGTCTATACTGAACAAAAGACTAGTTCTTAGCTATTCAAATGGAATGTGATAAAATGGTTAATAAAAAAGAATGAATATTAGCTATAGAAACTACAGGAAAACTTGAAATTAGCTTTTAGACATCTAACTACAACGACATAGTTTTCAGCTAATACAGTTGTAAATATTCTATAACTAGCCATTCTATAATTGATTTCATTCATAATCGTTATCCTGACAACACTGGATGATATAATAAACAATAGCAGACATGCAGTAGAAAATAACTAACACAGACAAGGCTTACAAGTTGTTCTTTATTATCTGCTTTGTGACAGAGGATATTTCCCAGGAATGAGAATTACATAATTCTCCCCAGATCAAAAATACAGCAAATACAAAAGAATAGAAATATAGAAAAATGTACATAAGAGTATTTCTTTAAAATTCCATGATACATGTTGTTTTACAGTCTGTTTCTAAAATGTTTGGAAAAATAATTAGGGGATATCAAGTGTGTCGAAGCTGATGTAAAAAGTACTTTGTTGGGTATTATTACTTAGAAGCATTTTTCCAGATTGCTTAACGATGAAAGCAACAAATAAAAAAAGAGCCACAAATATTTCAAAAGCAAAAGATCTTAACAATACATCATATCCTGCTCTAGTTCTCTTCAGGTGTGTGACCTACTCAGAAACAGAATATTGTGAATACTTTTCAGATATAATGTATTAGGTAGTGAGACATAGAACTAGAAAAAAGCTCCTTCTTTAATCGTGGAATCATAATTGCCCAGACATATGCAAAAAATGAGATCTAAAATACAGCTAACACTTTAAACTACATGGGAGACACATTATTTCATATGCTGTGCTTCGGGAATTCATTTCTATTGCAATTTTCTCACTGCTATTGTGACAGAGGGAAAATTCTAATAGCTTCAGAATCACATGTATTCAGCCTTTTTGAACATCCATAAAATATAAAAGCAGTGTAATGCTCATTTCCTACAAGAATTCACATTCAGAAGAGAGTCATCAAAACTACTCCACGTGAGGTAAGCGACAGTGACAGAGGCCTCCGGCTTTGCACTGCCCTGGAATCTCCTCACTCTGTCTCATCACTACACTCTGGAATAGTACCTTTCTTTTTGTCATATTATGCTGACTTACAGCATTTAGAACAATATTAAATTGGCAATAGGAACACAGTCTGATAAATTCTGTTATGCTAATTAAAAACCAAGCAGCAATAATACGTAGGTTTGGGGAACGAGGGAGGGGAGCATCTTAGAGTGATGCAAATTTAAATTGACCACTGATTTTTCCTTTGTAGTTATACATCTATGATTTCTTTAATTAATCAAAACAAAACAATTACCATTTGCCTTCAATTATTTAGGAGAATATATATGTTTCATGCTGACTTTATGATAGAAACTTCACCAACCAGAAATACACTTGGAACAAGGTTTCTTTGGAATCTGTGATGAGATTCAGAGAATGACTGATCCAGATTAAAAAGATAATTTGAATTTTTCTGTGTTTTCTGATGCATTTGTACATATTCTCTTTTTTCTCTCTCTCTTCCTCTCCCTTCCTCCCTCTTCCCTCCTTCTCTCTCTTCTCCCCTCCCCCTCTCTCCCTGTCTTCATAGAAATCACATCACTAACAATGCTCTTTCTAATCCGCATCTGGGATCCGAGTTATTGTATGTTACTCTTCCCTGTCTTTGATCTCCCACTGCACTCAGTTCAGCTAACTGTCTTGGGTGGTCTCCCATCAGGGCTCAGTGATCAGTGTCCCTAGCTACTGGCTCTTCTAGGGATGCCCTGGGCTGTACTCTCACAGGCGTCTGACAATTGTATCAGCTCCCTGAGACTGTGCTGTGGAGCAACCCCCTAGCACACACTCTCTTTCTCAAACAATCACACTTTTGTAGTTGACTCAGAACAAATAATTATATGAACACTTCAGCTGTTATACTCAATAATAAAGTCGAAATGAAGAGAAATTTCACATTATGTATAAACCAGAGCTTGGTTTTCATGTTCGAACTAAAAAAATCAATTCCAGATTGATTTTTATGTATATATCGTTATTGTCAGAGGATTAATTGATGAATTTTTCATTTGATGAGTCAGGTGGAATAAGCTCCCAGGCACTTAGTGAGCAGAATTCTAATTTACTCTGGTTCTTCACATTCTGCAGTAAACTCATCAATTTTGATTTTTTTTTATTAATTTACTTGTCCCCAAGATTTCCAGGATAAGGCCCCAAACCAAAATCAAGAAAATTCAGAGATGCCAGTAGCTCTGTATTTTAAATTATACTTCAGAAATATATTAAATCTACTTGATTTTATCTGTCCATTTTGAGTTTAAATGTTACCATACTGAAATAACTCTACAATTTAATTAGTTTCTAATGTTTATATAAAGATATTCTCAAAAAAGTACAATACTACAAATATATTATATCATGACCTGGCAATGTGACCCTAGACAAAAAAATTATAAAATTTTATTGTTTCCAAAACTCATATTCTTATGATCAATTAAAATGATGTAAGTCCTAAGTAAAATATTTTTAAAAATAAATACAATTTATTGATCAAGTGTAACAATTATAAAATTAATTTAAAATTTTATTACATATTTTTAAATATTTAAAGAAAATAAAGAGGAACAAATTCTTCATATTTCTTATTTAGCCAACATAACATCTTAGACGGTAGCTGTGATTTTCAAAGCAAACCTGCTATATCTCAGTCTTTTTATGCATTCTATTTTGTTTAAAGTAAGATAGCACTTGAAAACAAAATATACATTAATAGGATGTGTATCTATACTCATTAAATAGCTATATCAAAGCTCTTTTAAAGAATTTTCTGCCTCCCTTTGTAATGATATTTTTTCCATCTATACATTTCCCTTTCTGTACCTCCTGGTGCTAATCCTGTTCCAATCGAATGCAGGTGCTAACAAATGTGATCGACGGCTTGAATTCTGTACATCTAGTCTTCTCCAGAGGTCCCATATGTAGAGTTTCTGTAGAAGGAAGGGCTGAAACATCCTCCTTCTGCATTTAAACTAAGCAACAGCAGTCTTTGGAAGCCACAATAAAAGTCAGCTGTGGGGCTCTGACTCTCCCAGCACTGTTAACTGCACCCACAGAACTATCAGCATCAAGGACAGGGCCAAGGGGTCATGTTCAGCTAAGACTAATATAACCTCCTCCTCCTCTATTCTTTCCAAGCTTCTCCCTTCCTACCTCTATGACCTTGTCACTTTCCTTCATTACTTTGTCTTCTTCAGACAGTAGAGCCAATAACGGCAGCATCTTCAGGAGAGAAAGAATAGCTTGGAGCATAAGCTGAATGAAAAACTAACTCTAAGTCACTCTTGCTGGCCTATTGCCTAGCTCCTTAGGAATGAATACAAGAGCCTGGATTACCTTAGCACTAACACATTCCAGGTATAGATCTGTGTCTCAAAAACCCAACTAATATAAGCATGATGGGATGATAAAAAATTTCCAGATACACAACTTTTCTATTTATTCTGAGCACATTTTCATTTTTGTCAAATTATACCAGATTCATAATATTTACTTTTATGTCTCTGTAACCAACTAGAGTTTACAACTGCAGGTGTGATATTAGGCTCTCTAGATCTTACACTAAGGCCAATGCAATAGAGCAATGGTACTTAAAATTACTACAGTGCTTAACTATTTTAACACTGAACAATTTTCATCTTTACTACCCCATTCATGAAAACCCTTTTAATTAATGATACACCAAAAGGGTGTGATATTAGAGTATGAAACAAATACCAAATATACTCTAATTAGACTACATAAATAAATTAGTCTGTCACAAAAATATCCCTCCAAAAAGGTACTCATTACTAGGCTAACAATCACACTAACTTATACCACCTTCCCTACTCAAGACAGAGTGAAAACAAAGTGCACAACATAAAATATGATAAACCTGCTAAGTATGCCAAATGGTTAAGGAGCATTTTGAAGTCAAATGCTTTTATGTGTTACTATCATTCCAAATTCCATTCTCATAGCTAATATGGAGCTATGGGTATATCTCTGAAAAAAAAAAAAGGGAAGAACTTGAAAATATGAGGATTTACCTAAATCACAGTGTCTAGTATACAAACTTAACGATCTTGAATGTACCAGTAAGAGTAAACATTTATTAAGTTACATGTAGCTAGTGTTTGGAAAACAACATCTACTATAGTAACTGCCTCATTCAAAACAAATTGTTTTTATGAGTGTTTGATTGTGAGAGAAGCCAGAACTAAATTTAAAATAACTTGCTAGAAAATTTATTTGGAAGGACTAAACACAGTTCTTAAACTGTTAAACAGTTTTTTTTTAAAGAAAGATAGCAATTTCATTAGCAGTATGGAGAACAGAAATAATGAATCACAACTCCTTTTATCTCTATAGCATTAAATTTATAGATTCAATCATGAGTGATATGAACTTTATAAACTCTAGATAAATATTATCTATATAAAACTTATTGATACAAAAAAAAACAATTGGTATTAGGAGTAACTGGGGACTGATGGCTAACCTTTGAAAGCCAATTTCTCATTCTAGCCTGTAAACCCCTTTGTGAAACATGTCACCTCCTCTGTAACTGAGATGACTTAATGGTGCTTCCATGTTTGGGACCCATCATGCCAATGATACAGACATGGACGTTGAGAACACTGGACTCAACTTGGAGGAGGCAGAGCACATTACAGAATTTGTTTTCTTACTGTTTGCCTTTCTTATAGATATTGCAGGTAGGAAAAATGGACAGAATCCACATCACATGGCATGGTTACTACTGCAACTACATGACTTATCAGTGTCCTCCCCTGAGGCCTCTTGCTTTCACACTGCCTTACTACCATACCTCATCAAGGGCCATGAGTGTGGCAGCTGCAGTCAGAAGCTTCCTTTATTTGTTCTGGAAACAAGCACTTCATTAGTTTGTTTACCTTTATGAAGTAATACTGCCATCTTGTGGGCTCAAAAATATTCCTAGTAAACAACATCAAAGGCAAGTTGCATTGTTCTAACTATAGGTTCAGTTTACTTCTGAATATATTGCCATGTCCAGCACTTGAGTATGCCTGATAATGAAGAATTTAGTGAACAGATTTTACATGGCCATATAATTAATACAGCCATGATTTTGATTGGACTAAGTAAAGCACAAAGATCTCCTCTAGCGGATCCTAAATAGGTTCAAAAATCTGCAAAGAAACCTTAATAGAATTAGAAAATATTAAAGAAATGAATAAGAGAGATGACATAATGATCTTTTATAGAAAAGTCTATGAAAGTCAACCCACTGCAGACCCACGCATAAAGACAATGGATACAATCTGAAAGAGCAGGCTCTCTCTTAAAGAAGCTGTGTTATGGTTTTATTGAAATTCCATTTTCAATTCTGACCCTCAGTTAATATGTGCAGATAAAACCTATATCCAAGAAACATTTTAAAAGATACTGAAGTTGATACTGAAGATAATGCTTGATTCTATTTAGAAAGATCATACAATTCTTTCACATACAAAAATATCACTGAAGAGACACCAAAGGAACCAGCCAAAGATTCAAGAAATGTACTCTTTTGATAATTGCTCACAATTGCGCCTTTCATGAGCATGGTCGCTCTATGCAGTATTCCCAAGGACAGTGTGTGTGCTTGGTGCTTCAGTCCAGCAGTAAAGGTGAAATATAGATATTATCCTTATTCAACAAACAAGAGAGAGAGGACGACTGATGAAGTTCTTGTGCAAGCAGGAAGACCTGTGTTCACTAAGCAGCACCCACAAAAAAGCTGGGTGTGGTGACACACAGCTGTTGTCTGGGGCTACAGAGCAAGAGACAGGAGGGGCTTGGGGCTCATCAATCATGTAGGCCAGGTCCCAGAGAGAAACCCCATCTCAAAAAAAAAAAAAAAAGACTGGACTGGACTGGAAGTTGAAAGGACATGTAGAGAGCTACAAAGAGGGGGAGGGGGAGGGGATGAATAAGAGGTGGAGATGAACATATGTTCATTATATACAAGTATGAAATTAGCAAAAATAAGAAATTATGTTGACAATTAAAACAAGGTTAAGGCTCCAGGTTAAAGCACTCGTTGTGAAGGCACAGGACCTAAGTTCAAAGCCCAAAAACTACATAAAAAGCTAGTAGGCATGACAAGGGGTACAATCAACTACAGCACTGATGTAGATTCACTGACAAGCCAGTCTACCCCAAGTAAGTGCTAAGTTAAAATAGGACACCCTGTATTAAAACAATTGTGGAAGCAGACAGAGTAAGACATTCTAATTTGACTTCTAGCCTCCACATGTGCATTTATGGTAGGGCTGTCACCTTCATTCACACACAGGCATACCCCCTCTCACACAGACACACACAATCACATGGAGTGGGAGGACAAGATGAATATTTCGTGAGGAACAACACCCAAGGTTGATATATGACCTACAAATGAACACATACACATAAGCACACTAGCATGCACAAAAGCATACACACTAATTCATTTCACACAATACATGCATAGAGAAAGAACTCAAGCTCCCAATGGACAATGTCATATATTAGTAAAACTATTTCAATTGCATCAAACACTTGAAAGGTTGAGACAGAAAGAACATGGCAACTCAGGCTCAAAAAAATTCATTAATTCATGTATCCAAGTAAGATCATTAAGTGCCAATATAAGACGTGATTTCTGTCACTGTAAATTAATGGAAAAATGATAGAATATATGTGTGAAAACCAGACAAAAGCAAGCTATTCAATCAGAAAATATTGTATATGGCAACAACCAGATGAGAAGTAGAAACTAAAAGCTACTATTTAAGTAAATTTTTGCATTAGTTTACATGCCAAATAAAAAGCAAGGCTGCTCTCACCAACTATACACTGAAGTTTCAAGAAAGCATAAAATACACACAATGTATCGTAACAGACACTAATAACTAGATATTACCTATACTTCACAAAGTTTAAGAGCGTGGCTTAAATAATATTCTCTACTGATGCTATTTATGCCTCAAAAAGATATGACCTACCTCATGAGTGGTGCAAAGCCAAAGGAGGAACTCAGTAAGCTAACCTCCATAGTCACATGTTGTTACAAGAGTGCATAGTTTAAAAGCCTTCACCTTGCTTCTTGGAGCTCTGACTATCAGATAGCTCATAAATTATTACTGCCAAGAGGCCTTTAACTGATGTAATTTCCTAACTTGGCTTACCAAGAGCAAACTAGAAAAAGCTTGTCATAGAGTGCATACTTTGCATTCACTTTCTGAGAAAATTCTAGAAGTATTCAAAAAAGGTCACTCACTACTGAAATATTCATAACAAAGGTCTTCCAAGATAAATACAAGTAGCAATAAGATAAACAGGAGAAGCAAATAAAATTTCACAAGGCAAAATCAGCCATAGATTTTAGACAACAGCATTTATAGCAGAGAACAGAAACAAACTAGACTACCCAATATGTATTTTCCATTCTTACATCATTTCATCTGCTTCTTGTAAATCAAAAGGATGGTAAATATTATCTCCATCCCTAACACACCACAGAGATGTTTCTGTGCAGTCACAGTACCTAGTGTTAGCATTTCAAACTGAGTTTGTCAGCCTGAAGTATCACACCTTGCTGACTTCTCCAGCAGGACATTGCAAGGGATTTCTACAATGTACTATGGTTTGGAAGTTTCATCTCATTAAACGTTCTGAATAATGAAGTAAAGGGGCATTATCTTCATAAGCAAGAAAGTAGATTCACACAGATGAAGTTCTTTGTTATAATTTCCATAAATACTGGAAAACAAGAGGAAAAGCTAGTAGCCAGATGAGTGTATTTCTTTTTCTTAGATGTCTAAGTGACTCTGTTCTTCAGTAAATAAACAAATGAACGAATATCTTCATGTCTCATGTTTTGTGCCATTTATTCATTTACTAAATTTGGGGGATTATAATACATTGGTTCCTCTAATATTCGCCATCTCTTTCTATGTCCCATTTTTCTATTGGCCTAGAAGTGTGATTCGTTTCAAGATTTAGCCCGACCCTTTGATTTTCTCTCTAAACTTATCCTCTCCAGCCTCCTTTACAATTAACTGTTCTCTTTCTTCAGCTCAGCTAACTACTCTGTTCTCACATTCACACCACAAGAAACTATTTCTTCATTATTAACGTCCTGTTTCTTGATTTCTGTTTTTGAAAATCTATCATAAACTGAATTTAACTTTGTAAAAAAACAAAAGAAAATTCTTCCTTCCAAACGTTTGTAACTGGTGACATAACTGTTCTTTTCAGTACCAAATTACTAGTTAAAAAAAAGTCAAAACAACAGATAGGTGTGTAACTTCATTATTCTGTATGTGGACATAAAGTTTTCCTAGAACAATGCTACCTTTTCACCAATGTACATTTTGGCGTCTTTGCCAAATACCAAATGGCTGTAATTGCAAGTCTAGGTCTTCTATTTTGTTCCATTCATCTAAATGGCTGTTTTTGTGCCTGTACCATGCTGTTTTGATTAACATAGCTCTACAATATATCTGGAAATATAGAACAGTAATTCCTCCAGTGTTGTTCTTTTTGTTCAGGATTCCTTTAACTATCTGGAATCTTTTATGGTTCCATATGAACCTTAGGATGTCTTTTTCTATTTCTAAGAATATTGTGGATATTTTGATGGGATTGCTGTGAATCTATAAAATGCTTTTGGTAGGATGTTGATTTTCAAGATATTAATTTTACCAATCCATGAAAATGAGTGGTTTCATTTATGGATCCATCTGGAGAATTGTTTTGATTAATTAAATGAGATAGGAAGACCCAAAAACATCTCAAACTGTGGATGGCATCACTCCCTAGGCAAGGAATTCTGGATTGTACAAGACTGAAAAAAAAGCAAGAATCAGGCATTAACATATATGCATTCCTTGTTCTCTGCCTGACTACAGAGCTAACAATGAACTGTCTTAAGTTCCAGTGCTCCGTCTGCAATGATGGGTTATATCAGGAACCATGAGGCAGAATAAACCCTTTCTCCCTTAACTTGCCTTTGTAGAGGTTTCTTATTACAGCAATAGACAAAGAAACAAAACTCATGGTTGGGCCTTCCACTTTATTCCATTGATCTATACATCTGGTGCTCAGCCAGTCCCATATTATTTTATTCACTCTGTAATAGTGCTTGAAATCTAGTATGGTAACCCTGCAGCACTGTTATTCTTGCTCAAGAGTTATTTGGCTATTTTGTGGTTCCACACAATTTTATAAGGTTGTTTGCTTGTTTTTTCTATTTCTATAAAGAATGTCATGGAGATTTTGATTGGGATTGCAGTAAATCTGCAAATTTCTTTTGATAAGTAAACTAAGTTAAATGCTGCCAATAAGTAAAGGTGGACAAAGAGGAAGGCAAAAAAGAGTCTAAAGAGAATAAGGAGAAACTTAAAAAGGATTATACATCTACAGAGGTGCATAAGAATCTATATTCTAACAAACTCCCGCTTGACAGTGGATAAGGATGAGAAAGGGCTTGTCTGGACAGTGAGAATTCAACTATGGACCTCAACCTAACTGGGATCCAGAGAAAGACAGCTGCCAGCAGCTAGCCTCCATGAAGTCTAATAATTTACCCAGCCCCTCCTCATCCTTGTCCAGTGGTCCCCAGCATGGGCTGCACTTCCTCCTCATCCTTACCCACTGGTCCCCAGCACAGGGCTGCTATCTGTCAGTCAGGAACCACTGTAGTTTAACCCTTCTCAACCACTAAACTCTTGGCAGCCAGCCAACCATCAAAAACAACCCTTTTAATGTTCTCTAGTAGAGTTCGATGCTTCTGGGGAGGCCTGAAGGTGAGTCTGCCTAACTATCAGGTAATATAAGAGAGCTCAATTTAATAGGAGACTTACTTATTCTCACCCTTATTATTTATTAGTTACACTGATCTCCACCATCTCCTTTTCTCTTACTCTTTTCTAAATCTGGATGGGGAAAAACAGTTGCATCTAATTTGAGGTGTTAAAGTATAAGTGCGTAACTTAGAATGGACAAGCACTAATTTGGTACATTAGCTAAAGACTTGCTAATCTGTTCATGAAGATAATAAGGAGGGGGTTGGAGAGCAAAGGTGAGGACAGGAGAGGAACAGAGATACCCAATGCCCAGCTTTCACTCATCCAAACAAGACCTCCTGTGCACAAATGACTAGTTCTTACAGGCAAAGGAGCGCTGCAGTTTCAGTCTGAAAGCTGGCACTGATGATCCCTTGGCTGTCCATACATTGCAAACCTTTGCTTTGTGATTTGTTAAAGCAGCTTTAGCCCAGCAAAAACTGGAAATTGTGAGAGTTAACAATATAGACCCACTTCAGCTTAAAAACCAAGGAGGCAACAGGTGTTTAAACGGAGAGCAGAGGCAATCTTAGAGTTCGACTTCTCACACTGAGATTCTGTTTGATAGAGATGATTGCTATGAGCATCCATAATATCCAATGAACTATCCCTACCTTTATGCTCAAATACATCCACAGACAAACATGATGAGGTTTAGATGCTTATTCCTAGTATTTACTCTCACCTTTATTAAAAAGGTTGGCAGAAGAATTTCTCTCATAACAACATACTGGATTTTACACATTTTGAAGTTCACTATATCTCTGCAGACCATGATAAATATTAGTGAAATATATCAACACAAACACTATCTCTGAGGCTCCTTTAAAATCTCTGGATTTGGAAGAGAAATCTCAGTCTATCATACATAATTTCTGTAATTTATTCCTACTTTTAGGTGAGAAGATTTAAATATCTATTAAATCATTTTTTCTTTTTCTTTTCTTTTTTTTTTTTTTTTTTTGGTTTTCAGGGGATTTCTTTTTTTATTACTTAAAAAATACCAATCCTCCCAGTCGCCTCCCTCTCCCTTCACAGACCCTCCCGCCACCTCTCCAACCCTAAGGGAGTGCCACGCGCCCCGCCCTGTGGAAAGTCCAAGGCCCTCCCTACTTTGATTGGTTAAGTAAGGTTTACATCCAAAGAGAATAGGATCCCATGAAGCCAATATATGCAAATAGAGTGTCGCTATCAGTGGCCCCTCAGTCTGCCCCAGCTGTCAACCCCCTTCAGAGGGTCTTGGTTGTTCCCATGCTCGTTCACTCCCAGTCCAGTTGGAGTTGATGAGCTCCCATTAGCTCAGGCAAATTGTCTCAGTGGGTAAAGAAAGTGTGGCACATCTACACATTGTAGTACTACTCAGCAGTAAAAATTAATGGCATCTTGAATTTTGCATGCAAATGAATGGAATTAAAAAACATCACCCTGAATGGCGTAACCCAGACCCAAAAAAATGAATATGGTATGTACTCACTCATAAGTGGATACATGTCATAAACAAAGGGCAATGAGCCTATAACTCAGGATCCTAGAGAAACTAAGTAAAAAGGTGAACCCAAAGAAAAACATATATAGACCCAGCTGGAAATTGTAAATAGACAAAAATTTGGGCACAGGGTGCAAGTGAAGGAAAGGGGGGGTGGTGGTGAAGAAGAACTTGAGGGGATGGGATGTTCAAGATGGAGGAAGGACAGATATGAGAGCAAGGAAAGAGATATCTTGATTGTGGGAGCCATTATGGAGTTAGCAAGAAACCTGGCTCTAGATAAATGCCAAGAACCTACAGGGATGACCCCAGCTGAGACCCTAAGCAATAGAGGAGAGGGTCTCTGAACTGATCTTACCCTGTAGTCAGACTGATGATTATCTTAAATATCACCACTGAACCTTCGTCCAACAACAGATGGGAACAGAGGCAATGACCCACACTGGAGCACTGGACTGAGTTCCCAAGGTCCAGTTGAAGAGTGGACGGAGTGAGAGTATGAGCAAGGAATCTAATTTAAATCTTAATCTATGCTAATACATTAATGACAGATGCATCTTAAAAAATAGTTTACCCCGTTAAACTATTATTTCATGAAGTTTCAAAGCCTAAACATAAAAGATTCTTAAATTATACCATGTCAACAGGTGATCTATCCAGTATATAAAAAGGAAAGCTGTTTTTGTTGTTGTTTTGCTAATACTGTTTTTCTAATTGTCTCCTTAAATGAAAAGAACTTAATTACAATGCTGTCCATGTTAAATTTTTTTTTACAACTGGGATCACATACAAAATCAAGTTTTGAATCATACAACAACTACTATATACTGTAAAACAATTTTCTTTACATACCTATACCTTTTCAGTTTTACTAGAATTAATTACCTTTAAATAAATGATTCGGAGGTGTCAGAAGAGACTCTCAGGGAATGCTTCACCATGCCTCACTTTCCTGAATTATAGTCTAGAACATCTGCTTAGCAATCTGGCAAGCAATATGTAGCCAAAGCCGAACATTTCATCTATGGGGCTGGAGCGGACCTCAGAACTGTGACAGCTGGCTATTTGCCTATAACCTTTATGCTACAAAAAAAAAAAAAATTGTATGCAAGAGAAAATAAAGCAAAATAGGCGTGCAAACACCAGAATCATTGAGTGTATAAAGAAATCAAGTTTTTTTAGGAAAGTATGCTCTATTTTATGTCAAAGGTAGCAAAAAAAAATGTTAAAAGAAGCTTACTTCTCTTTAGGATGTCACTCAGTAGTTGTAAGTCTTGGCACATACATTCTTAAACCAGATATGGACATGGCTTTGGAGGATGTCCACAGAAGGCCTGGCAGGCCTTTCTAGGAAACATTACCCTGTCACATATACCCAGCAGCCTCAAACTGGCTTCACCAATCAGCAGATTATAAGATTCACATTATGAAACAGAAATAACTTAGTTGAGCTGAATTGAGAATCAAATTGACCTTGGGACATTTTTTTTAAAGGCGTCACACATCAGATACCTTAAAACATAACAGTACCTTATTATTTACAGAATCAATACTGACCACCAACTATCAGGAAAGCACAGAAATTTCCAATTGTTAATTTTTCCATGAAATTATAAATGACTTCCAATTTGAATGTAATGAGCTTTCCACTACTGAGGCGATGGCGAGCATTCTTATGAGCACCTTACTTGAACAGCTACAGCTACAATAAAGACAAAAGAAATAACTGCTAAGTATAAAACTGAAGCTGTACTTGATACAATAGTGAAAGCCTGCAATACCAGCCAACAGATTGCAGTTATGCTTGAATAACTGTGTAACTCATCTTAACCAAAGCTATATTTGAGCATGTGCACACTAATCTCAAGTCTTATATATCAAAAGACATACAACAGGTCACACTTTCCTATATAAGGCTCCTCTTCCCTCATCACTGTGACAGAATCCCTATCAAACAAGGGAAGAGAGTGACATTTTGACTCATAATTTTATGGGATGCAGTTCTGATGATAAGAAAAGGCAGGGCATCTGCGGTGATTCCTTTATTTCTCTATTTTTTAAAGATTTTTGAAATTTGAATTGCATGCATGTGTTGTGTGTGAGTGCATATGTGAACATTACTGTGTGTGCATGGAGAGGGTGTCAGATCCTCCAGAGCTTAGCTACAGGCACTTGTGAACCACCCAATAAATATGTTGGAAATCAAACTTGGTACCTCTGCTAAAAGAGCACATGCTCCTAACTGCTGAGCCATCTAGCCAGGCACCAATTGGGGGTGTTTTTGTCCTCAGCAACAGGAGCTTGCACAGCTTGTCCACATTTTGGTGGGCAGGATACAGAGGACACAGACTAGAAACGGAACTTGGCCTATAATGCTCAAAAGCCAGGCCCCAGTGATTGACAGCAACCAGTCAAGCTTCTGACACAAGGGGTTCTGTAGCCTCTCAAAACAGCACAAAAGTTAGGAATGAAGTGTTCAAACACAGACTGTGGAGAAGACTGCATGTTCAAATTTCAACATTCATCATTGCTTTTACTAAAAGTATAACAGTGACATAAAGGTGACGTACAGAGCTTGGAGAGTAGTTCAGTTTGTACAGGGCTTGCCTCGCCTCTACAATGTTCTGACCTTGACAACTCAACACCACACAAATTGAGCACTCTGGTGCACACCTACAATTCCAGTACTCTGTAAGAGGATCATAAAATCAAGGACATCTTCAGCTACAGCATGCATGAGTTTAAGGTTATCCTGGGATACATGCGCTAAACATTAAAAATTATAGACTTAAGTATCTTGCATGAATAGAGCAGTGAGAAATTCCAACATGCAAAGGTACATTAATGACTATCTCAGCAAGGAACACCCACCAGGACAATAGTGCCACAAATGTTATAAAAGTAACCAAGCACATTTTTATTGGATTTAAGTCTTGTTCTACAATATAAAATGCATATGGTTATAAGTGCCAAGAACCTGTGAACCACAGACCTTATTAAACCAACTTTTAACAACTTATCAATAACTCCCGTAACTCTCATCATAGAAGGTCTTTTTGCAGTACGTGCCTTATGCAGAGATCTCCAACTAGTTATCATGCATTGAATAAGAGACCATAGAGCACTCAGCCCTAAAAGGGTTATCTAGACCTTGCGTCCCCCTTTCAAACTCAGAGATTATCATGGAAGAGGGAACAGAGACAAAACAGTAAATGACAGCATCAAGTAGTGTTTCCTGGACACAGCAAGGCACTTGTACATACAAATTCACAGTTGTGACAGCTTGCATAAGCTCTGCACAAGATCAAGGTAGACAAAACTCTTGCATACAAAGGAAAAGTGGTCACAAAATGAGGAGATATTGACAATTGATAGCTACTCGTTTTAAGGATATGGTACTTTGGAAAAAGGTTCTTCTTTTTTTCTCCACAGAGGATGGGAACCTGTGGATTCATTCCAGGCTAATATGGTTTGATGGGCCGAGACCCCTTGAAAGGTTGCTGTGAACATCCCACAAAGAAAATACTTCTCCCGATGAACAGCAAAAAGAAGTTTGGACAGAACTGTGCCCACATTCCCAAATTTGTTAATGCTTCTTTACATTTAAAGGGGAATATGCTATAGAGATGGATACTTTGCATTGATATGGATCTTGCTTTATTGATACAAATTCAAGGTCAATTTTGTTATATGTATATGTGCTTCTGATCTTGATTAAGATATTGTGTTTGTGAATCTCATTTAAAAATGTAATGTATAATTAAGAAATATAAGTTAATAGATACCCATCTGTAATAGTTAAGCTTGTAGTCATGTTAGTTAGATTTTCTAGATGTATAGAGATATTTCAGTTAGATAAGTATTCTTCATATCTGTCAGAGAACTTCAGAATATGACATTTAAAATGTTTAAAAGCCTAACCCTATTTGTGACAGTGGGACACATCTGCTCCTGGCAGCACCAAGCTACTTCAAGAGGAAGATGGGTATCCTGAGGCTCCTTCTGGAGTTGGTTAGCCATTTGGGCAAGAAACTGTTCTTGCCTGGACTACTTTACTGGACATGCAGAACCAGCAGAGAAATGACTGCTGACCTTGCCTAAAGGTGAGATGATCCTTTGGCATTTCTGCTTCATGAAGGAGTCTGTGAGACATTCTTAAGGATACAGAAGTGACTGAACTGTTTTTGAGATTTCCTGCTTAATGGAAAAGTCTGCTGGATCCTTTGGGTCTTTAGGCTGAATATGAATGCCCTAATGGTACAGAAAAACTTTGGAAAACTGTCCAGACAGTGAGATGTCTCTGTCAATTCTAAAGTTTTGGAAGATGCTTGCAATGGACTTCCTGTTTATTTAAGTAATATATCCTTCTGGAGTCTTTGATGAAGTTAAGAATAGTTAGTTATAGTTTTCCTTAGTTATGATAAAAGATAACGTAGATATAAATATTGTAATTGTTAATTCTTGCTTGATAACTGTTTTGTTAAATATAATCTTACTATGCTAATGTTAAAGCCTTCCATTTTATTTAAACAGAAAAGGGGGTGATGTGAAAGTCCCCTCTGTGTGCTGTGATTACCATTAATTAATAAACTGCCTTAGCCTGAAGATAGGGCAAAACTTAGGTAGGTGGGGGAAACTGAATGACATGCCGGGAGAAAGAAGGCAGAGTCAAAGAGATGCCATGGATCTGTCACCAGAGATAAACATGCTGAAATTTTGCTGGTAGGCCACAACCTCATGGTGATACACAGATTAATAGAGATGGGTTAAATTAATGTGTAAGAGTTAGCCAATAAGAAGTTAGAGCGTTGAGGCC
>NC_022021.1:21409698-21420707 GCF_000317375.1 Microtus ochrogaster
CAGGTACCTGTGTTTACTCAATAAACCTCTTGCTAATTGCATCCTGTGGTCTGGACTCGGAGTGTCCTGGTTCTGGGGACTTCATTGGAGGAAAAGGTCCTCTCTGAGGGTCTTTCACAATTACCTCCTAAGCCATGCACCCATATATTCCTCTAAAAGGGTAAGGCCTCCTATGGGGAGTCAACAAAGCCTGGCACATCAAGTTGAAGCAGGACCAAGACCCACCCCCCTGTATCAGGTTGAACAGGGCATTCTACCCTAGGGATTGGGTGCCAAAAAGCCAGGTCATGCAAATGGGAAAAATCCTGGTCCTACTGCCAGGAGCCTCACAAACAGACCAAGCCATACAACTGTCTCCCACATGCAGAGGACCTAGTTCGGTCCCATGTAGGTTACCCGGCTGTTTATCAAGAGCTAAGGTTAACTGTCTCTGTAGGTTTCCCTATTATGATCTTGACTGCCTCTCCCCCACCCCAAACTTGTACATAGATCCTGAGGTTCAGTCTGGTGCTTGGAAGTGGATCTCTGCATCTGCTTAAATTAGTTGCTAAATAAGGGCTCTATGATGACATTTAGGGTAGTCACCAATGTGATTAGAAGAGAAGTAATTCAGATAAGGCACTGTCTCCACTATTGTTAGATATGTTAGCTGGAGTCACCCATGTGGATTCTTGGCAATCTCCCATGCATCAGGTTACTCCCTAACCCCATAATGGCTCTATCAAGATGTTTCTTTCATTGCTATTCCACTCTGTCCCTACACCAACTCGACCACCCCTTTCCTTCATGTTCGCATCCCTACCCCATCCTCTACTGGCCCTCTCACCCTCAGTTTATACTCAGTATCCCTCTTAGGATCTTCCTTGCTACCTAGCTTCTCTGAGGCTATGGACTACAGGCTGGTTATCCTTTGCTTTACAGATAGTACCCATTTATGAATAAATACATGTTTTTCTGGGTTTGAGTTACCTCAGTCAAGACGATTTTTTTTCCTAGTTCCATCCACTTGCCAGAAAACTTCATGATGTCATTGTTGTAGTTTTTTTGTGTGTGCGTGTGGGGGGGTGTTTTGTTTTCAGTTTTTTGGCTTTTTATTTTTACAAATGAGTAATAATCCATTGAGTAAATATACATCATTTTCTTCATCCATTTTTCAGTTGAGGAGAATCTAGGCTGTTTCCAGTTTCTGGCTATTATGAATAATACTGCTACAAACATAGTTGAACAAGAGTCCTTGTGGTATGAGTGTGCATCCTTTGGGTATATGCCCAAGAGTGGAATTACTGGGTCTTGAGGTAGATTGATTTGCAATTTTCTAAGAAACCAACATACTGATTTCCAAAGTAGCTGTACAAGTTTGCACTACCACCAGCAATGGAGGAGTGTTCTGCTAGCTATACATCCTCTCCAAAATAAAGTATCATCAATGTTTTTGACCTTAGTCATTCTGACTGATGGTATCTCACAGTCATTTTGATTTGCATTTCTCTGATGGCAAAGGATGTCGAGCAATTTCTTAAATGTCTTTCAACCATTTGAGATTCTTCAGTTGAGAATTTTTATGATTGGATTACTTGGTATTTTGATGATTAGTTTCTTGAGTTCTTTATATATTTTGGAGATCAGCCCTCTGTCAGATGTGGGGTTGGTGAAGACTTTTTCCCATTCTGTAGGCTGCCATTTTGTCTTATTTACATTGTCTTTTGCCTTAAAGAAGGTTTTCAGTTTCAAGAAGTCACATTTATTTTTGGCTACTCTCAGTGTTTGTGCTACTGGTGTTATATTTAGGAAGTGGGTCTCTAGTACCAATGCAATCAAGGCTACTTCCTACTATCTCTTCAGTCAGTTTCAGTGTTACTGGGTTTATGTTGAGGACTTTGATCCACTTCAACTGGAGCTTTCTGTGCATTGCTCTGTGCAAATAGATATAGATCTATTTGCAATCTTCTACCTGCTGATATTCAGTTATGTGAGCACCATTTGTTGAAGATGCTTTTTCCATTATATAGTTTTTGTTTTATCAAAATATTGGGTCTTCATAGGTGTGAGGATTAATGTCAGGGTCTTCACTATGATTTCATTGATTCATGTATCTGTTTTAGAGCCAATACCATATTATTGTATCTCTATAGTAGAGCCTGAAGTCGGGGATGGTGATGCCTCTAGAAGGTCCATTATTGTACAAGATAGTTTTAGCTATCCTTGGCTTTTGGTTTTTCCATATCAAGTTGAGTATTGTCCTGTCAAGATCTGTAAAGAATTGTATTGGGATTTTAATGGGGATTGCATTCAATCTGCAGAATTCTTTTGGTAAGACTGCCATTTTTATTATGCTGATCCTACCTAGCCAACATCATGGGAAATCTTTCCATTTTTTGATATCTTCTTCAATGTCTTCAAGGACTTAAAGTTTTTGTCATACAGGCCTTTCATTTGTTTGGATAGAGTTACCCCCAAAAATTTCAAATTATTTGTGACTATTATAAAGGGTAATGTTTCTCTGATTTCTTTATCGGCCCATTTGTCATTTGTATATAGGAGGGCTACTAGTGTTTTTGAGTTAATCTTGTATCCTATCACATTAATTCCAAGAGTGGAATTGCTGAGTCTTGAGGTAGATTGATTCACATTAATGAAGGTGTTTATCAGCTGTAGGACTTCTCTGGCAGGATTTTTGGGCTTACTTGTGTATACTATCATAGCATCTGCAAGTAACCAAAGTTTGACTTCTTCCTTTTCAATCTAAATTCCCTTGTCCTCTTTTTGTTGTCTTATTGCTCTAGGTAGATCTTTGAGTATTACATTGAGTAGATATAGAGTAGACAGCCTTGTCTTGTTCCTGATTTTACTGGAATCACTTTGAGTTTATCTGCATTTAATTTGATGTTGACTATAGGCTTGCTGTAACTTACCTTTATTATGGTTAGGTATGTTCCTTGTATCCTTGATCTCTTCATGACATTTGTCATGAAAGGTTGTTGGATTTTGTCAGTTTTTTCAGCATCCAATAAAATGATCGCTTTTTTTCCTTGCAGTTTGCTTATATGGGGGATTACACTGACTGATTTTCATGTTGCCCTATCTCAGCATGCCTGCGACAAAACCAACTGTATCATAGAGGATGATTTTGTGTGTGTGTGTGTGTGTGTTCTTGGATTCAGTTTGTCAGTAAGTTATGGGATATTTTTGCATCAATGTTTATGAGGGAGCTTGGTCTGTAATTCTTTGTTGCATCTTTGTGTGGTCTGCATATCAGGGTAACTGTAGCCTTGCAAGAAGAGTTTTGCAATGTTCCTTTTGTTTCTAATGTGTGGAATAATTTGAGGAATATTAGTATTAGCTCTTCTTTGAAATTCTCATAGAATTCTGGGCTGAAACCATGTCGCTGTGGGCTTTTTTTTTTTTTTTTGAGAGGTGCCTGGAAGATTTTGATGACTGTTTCTATTTCCTTAGGTGCAATAGGTCTATTTAAATATTTTATCTGGTTTGGATTCAGGATATTGTCCATTTCTTTTACATTTTTCAATTTTGTGGAGTACAGATGTTTTAAGCATGACCTGATGATTCTCTGGATTTCCTCAGTGTCTGATGTTATGTCCTCCCTTTCATTTCTGATTTTGTTAATTTAGATATTGGTTAGTTTGGATAAAGATTTATCTATCTTGTTGATTTTTCTCAAAGAACCAACTCTTCATTTCATTGATTCTTTGCATAGTTACTTTTGATTCCATCTTATTGATTTCAACCCTCAATTTTATTATTTCCTGTCATCTTCTTCTCCTGGGTGAGTTTGTTTCTTTTTGTTCTAGAGCTTTCAGGTGTGCTGTTAAGTCACTAGTGTAAAATTTCTCCATTTTTTTTTTTACTTTTAAAATATGTAGCCCTAGCTGACCTTGAACTCATGATCCTCCTACTTCTGCCTCATTAGGAAAATCCTACCAGCATGTACCACCACCATAACTGGCAAAATTCTTTAGGTGAGTATTTAGTGCTATGAACTTTCCTCTTAGCACTTCTTTCAAGGTGTCCCATAAGTGTGGGTATGTTATACATTCATTTTCTTAATTCCAGTAATTCTTTAATTTCTTTCTTTCTTTTTTGGCCCCAGTGGTGATTCAGCTGAGCATTATTCAGTTCCAACAAGTTTGTAGGCTTTCAGGTATTAATGTTGATGTTGAATTCTAACTTTAAGACATAGTGATCTGATAAGATACATGAGGTTATTCCAATATTTTTGAATCTGTGGAGATTTGCTTTGTGACTGAGTATGTGGTCGATTTTAAAGAAGGTTCCATGAGGTGCTGAGAAGAAGGTATATTCTTTTGTGTTTGGGTGGAGTGTTCTATAGATGTCTATTAAGCCCACTTGAGTCATAACTTCTGTAATTTCTCTTATTTCTCTGTTAATTTTCTGTCTAGCAGACCTGTCAGTTGGTAAGAGTGGGGTGTTGACCACTATTAATGTATGGGGTTTGATATGTGATTTAAGTTTTAGTTTCTTTTACATATGTGGGTGCCCTAGTAATTGGGGCATAAATATTCAAAATTGAGACTTCATTCTGATAGATTTTTCTTGAGATAAATATGAAATGGCCTTCCCCATATTGTTTAATTTTAAAGCCTATTTTGTTAGATATTAGGATAGCTATACCAGTTTGCTTCTTAGGTCCCTTTGATTGACAAGTCTTTCCCAAATCCTTTACTCTAAGCTAATCTCTGTCTTTGAAGCTGAGGTGTATTTCTTATATGCAGCAGAAGTTGCCTCCTGTTTCTGTATCTATTCTGTTAACCTGTATATTTTTACGGGTGAACTGAGTACATTGATATTAAGAGATATTAATGATGAGTGATTGTTATTGTCTGTCATTATTTTGGTTTTGTTGTTAGTCATGCTAGTATGTGTGTGTTTCCCTTCTTTGGGATTTGCTGGTGTGAGATTATCTATTGCTTCTGTTTTCATGGTTACAGATAACTTTCTTGTGTTTGCATTTTCCTTTTAAGACTTTAAATAGGGCTGGATTGTGGTTAAGTATTGTTTAAATCTGTTTTTCTCATAGAATATCTTGTTTGCTTTGTCTATGGTTAAAGATACTATATCTTTTCTGGATATAGTAGTCTGGACTTGCATATCTGGTCTCTTAATGTCAGTAAAACATCTGTTTAGGACCTCTGGCCTTCAGACTCTCCACTGAGAAGTCAGGCATAATTCTAATAGGTCTGCCTTTATATGTTACTTGTCCTTTTTCTTTTACAGCTCTTAATATTCTTTGTTCTGTCTGTCCAGTTTTTTTTTTTTTTATTATGTAGTGAGAAAACTTTTTTTTTTTTTGTTTTTTTCGAGACAGGGTTTCTCTGTGGTTTTGGAGCCTGTCCTGGAACTCCCTTTGTAGACCAGGCTGGTCTCGAACTCACAGAGATCCGCCTGCCTCTGCCTCCCGAATGCTGGGATTACAGGCGTGCGCCACCACCGCCCGGCCAAAACTTTTTTTTTAAATTTTATTTTGGTCTAGTTTATTTTGTGTTCTGTAAGCCTCTTGTATCTTAATAAGGGTTTCCTTTTTAAGGTTGGGAAAGTTTTCTTCAATAATTTTGTTGAATATATTTTCTGTGCCTTTGAGCTGGTATTCTTCTCCTTCTTCTAACCCTATTATTCTTAAGGTTGGTCTTTTCATGTTGTCCCAGATTTCCTGGACACTTTGTTTTAAGACTTTGGTTTTAACGTTTTCTTTGACTGATGAATCTATTTCCTCTATTTTACCTACTACTCTAGAGATTTTCTCTTTCATCTTTTGCATTCTGTTAGTTATACTTGCATCTTTAGTTCCTGTCATTTACCCAGATTTTCCATTTCCAGGATTCCCTAAGTTTGTGTTTCTTTTTCTTGCCTCTATTTTGATTTTCAAGTCTTGAACTGATTCTTTCACCTGTTGGTTGTTTTTCTTGGCTTTCTTTAAGGAATTTATTGATTTCTTCCAATTTTTGGTTGTCTTTTTCTCAATTTCTTTAAGGAAATTGTTCATTTCCATTTTAAGGGACTCTATCATCTTCATAATGTTATTTTAAGGTCACTTTCTTCTGCTTGTTCTGTGTTGGGATGTTCACATCTTGCTGTTGTAGAACCAATACGTTCTGGTGGTACCATATTGCTTATGTGGTTGATTGTAATTATTTTTGCACTACCCATCACTTCCTCCAATTGGTGTAGGCAGTGCCCGTGCCTTTGGGGGCAGCTGATGCCACTGGAGATGGCTATGTTTGTGGGACAGAGTGAGACTTGTAAGTTATAGGGTCCAATGGGAGGTGGGGGTGGTGGAACAGCATCTCAATAGGAGTCTTACCTGCTGACCAGTCAAGGGGTTAACTTTGGTTCTTTAAATTAAACTTCTTGTTAAGTGCGAATAATAAGTATTTAAAAAAGATGGTTTTAATTCTATATTAATCATTTACTTCATTTTAGAAATTATTACTAAAAATTATATTAAAATACATTATATAAAATCTTTTTAAATATAAAAGTAGAACATTTTCAGAGTTAAAAGTAAAATACAAACAAGAAAAATTGGGGTGGAAAATAAAGAATATGATGATTTCTTGCATAAATATCTAGTCATTCTTATGTATCCATTGTAGGTGTGTTAGGTTGTGAGACAGGCATTAGCCCATTTGGAGACCACAGAATAGGGATTTCTCTCACATAATCCGTTTTGTCCCTCCTTAAGATTTAAAATATACGTTGATCAACAGTGGTTGTAGTGGTATGTATCTGTTGCAAAGAAAATTTTCCTTGATGACGGGTGAGCACTATACTTGAGTGTGGGTATAAAGATCAATATTAAGAAAGTAGTTAGGGATTATGCTAATTTAGTAAATGGTGGTTAGAGGATCTCCTCAATGACTCAAAATTTCACTAGTCTTGGGAAGCTGGCTTGGGTACTCATTACCAGGCCAGATTTCCCTCTTTATGAGTGGACTTTGTGTCCAATTAGAGGGCGGTTGATTACTCCCAAAGTACACTTGCTGCTACTGCAACATTAAGATGACTGTTGTGTTTACAGGTGCAATAGCTAGGTGGAGTATTGGTTGCTTCCCACCCTTGGAGCTTACAGAGATAGGGATTTCAAGTCAGTTCAGCTCAGGGATCTTTGGGCCCTGTGTCTGAAGTTTATAATGCCCTTGGCAACAGAAACTTAACCTTAGATAACACTGCCCAAAAACTCTAAAGAAGCATATCATACTTGTTGTTGGGCTTTTGTTAGATATCTATGAATCTTGAAGAAAGCATTATCAGCAAAAATGGAGAAATTACACTAAAAATTTATATATTGACTTGCATGCATTATAAGTATTTTAGGTAGGTAGTTAATACTATGCTTCCTTATGACTTTATCAGAGATCCTTACTGTTATTCTACCCTTTTCTTCCTTTTTCTGTATTTACCTTCTTCTCCTCTACCTAATTAGATTCCTCTCCGTTTTTCTTCATTTCCCCTTTATGTTCCTTCTAATATAGAAGTGTGGAGCACAGTCCCATCTAATACACACATGACATAACTCCTGCACCTAAGTCTTGATGCAAATCACTGCAGAAGAAGGCACAAAGGGACTGTAAGAGCCAAAGGAGCGGTAAGTTTACTTGAGATTATATCTCCTAGAAATGTCAGATTCTAAACTTAGGAAGTCTCAATAACATAAGTGCCTAAACATGTACCCTACAAAGATGATGCCAATAAACATACTAACGTGGGAGGGGAAAGCTCAGAAGGTCTCAATTGTAGATGAAAAACTACAGGCAACAAAAGAATGTTGATGAGTAGGAGAAATAGTATTCTCTGGGTAAGAGCATTCCAACTGATGATCTAATGTCCATCTTGAGTTTTTATTAATTCATCATCAATTCACACAAATAAAACACGCATGCATTCTTCTTAAAAACTACAGTTTCGCCGGGTGGTGGTGGTGCATGCCTTTAATCCCAGCACTCGGGAGGCAGAGGACAGCCTGGTCTAGAAGAGCTAGTTCCAGGACAGGAACCAAAAAGCTACGGAGAAACACTGTCTCGAAAAGTGTAAAAAAAAAAAAAGACTACAGTTTCTCATGATATAAATATACTATCTTTTACTAAAATAGTCCTCTCCTGGAAGCATTAGGTAGTAAGCAGTTATCATCAGTCATTGCTGTGACCAGCTGTGTACTGTGCCTTGCTCTGATGTAAATCACTACATGTAGATTTAGAAACATGGGATAGCATGAACAATAAATTTTGGAAATCATTACTAAACATTCATGTAAACAAGATTACTTCAATTTACATTCACACCAAAATCTAAGTTTAGCATATCAACTTATCATCAAACAACTAATTATCCGATAATCTGATGTGTAAAAATTACTACTTGAAACTATCTGGCGCAAGTGAGAAAGAAACACGTATTAGAGGGGGCGTGCACAGGCCTGAGGAAGTCAGTGTGCAGAGACAGAGAGTGAGAGCGAGAGCGAGAGAGAAGAAGATGGTGCATCCAGCTTTTAAAAGCTGGATAATGCAAGCAGATGATGGGGCTCATGCATGTGCACAAGGGCTTAGCTGAGTCATATGTAGATGATGCAAACACACAGCAAGTTGGGTCACACAGGACCCTTTACCATCCCTGGGGGCCATTAGGCACTTCTGCCTGAGGGCTTGTCTACACATGCATGGCCCTAGAACCCGGAAGTGTCAGCTTTATTGTGGCTGAAATCATAACACTACTACTAGATAAAAATTCAGTTGCCTCTTAAAATCCTTTTAAAAGATTCATGCCCATTTTTGTCTGATACTTCTAGTGAAATATCAAGATGTTACATATTTTGTGATAAGACTAAGAACTGAAGGTAGTACTTATGGCATTACCAACATGCTTGTGTCTTAAGTGTGTGTGTGTGTGTGTGTGTGTGTTGGGAGGGATAGCCTAATGCAGATAGACATCTATAATAATTCCATAAACACTTATAAAATAAAATTCTAATCTGGTAGCCAATGTGTTTTATGAACATACTTGTCCAAAGGGGGGGAAATCGAAATTGAAAAAAGAAGCAATCTAAATGTTAATATCCACAACAGCAGATCCCTAGTTTACTAAAACTGAAGCAAATATTTTACAAACTAAAAACTATAAATACACCTGCCAAGTATATAATTCATGTCAGAGTCAAATAACAATTGCATTTTCTTTAACATGATCCGATTACAATCACTTAAGAGAAATTTCCAAATGTTCTATCATGACTATTGCTACAGAAGTAAGTCATCCATTTAAGTTTGCAAAATATTGCATAGAAATATTCTGCAACCGTATTTATTGAAAAATATAGAAATTATAAAGTATCTGTAATTGGAACAACCACAAAGTGGTCACAAGCTCCCATCCCTAAACAAGAAGTTATCATCAATTGGTAACTGCTAGCAAAGAAAAATTAGTTTTCTCAAAAAAAGAGACTGAATAAATGTACAAACAACACTTGAAGGCAGTACATGTCCAACACGAAATGAATTTAATGTTATTCTTTTTGTCTCATATTGCTTTGTTTAGGCTTTTTTGTTTAGGGTTTTGTTTGTTATGGGGGGAAGCTTGAGTACTAGCCTCACTGCCCCCACAGGGTACAGCTAAGATTTGTCACAGCAGGTTAACACCTGACTAATTGGATCTGAAGAGTAAATGGAATAAATCAAGTCACGTACATTACAACTACATGTTCTTTATTCCTTTGAGAAAAGCAGTGAGGAGAAGAAATAAAGGGACAATCTCCACTGGGTTTTTGGTTTTCACAAACAAGGTTAAAAAATTCCATGGGCAAAACAATGATTTTACATGCATTTAGAATCACAAAAATGGCACATAGAACCTGACAAAGCAGCACTCCAGAACAGGTGACACTACCCAGGAAAGAGGCAGCAACCAAGGAGAAATACCTGAGATTCCAAACCATTAGATAAAGCTACTAAATATCCCTGAACCTGGACTTTGTCCACACCCAGACCTGTCTGTCTGGTGGGCCAGTGTCTTCCTATCCTTTTGAAATTCCTGTGTGGTCTGTTAGCAGGCCATTTGGAGGGGACTGACTCAATGTAAATTTAACTGTAACAGTTCTGTCTCTAAGACCTCATGGAAGGTCATTCTGTTGCCCTTACAGGAGAAGTTACACTGCTGAGTGTTTTGGGAATAAATCTCATCTTAGGTTTTAACAAATTTGACAGTGACTTTTCCAAAAGAGGGGACTGGAGATGATAGCTCCAAGGTTAAGAACACTACCTGCTCTTCCAAAGGTCGTGAGTTCAATTCCTAGCAACCACATGGTGGCTCACAACCATCTGTAACGAGATCTGGCTCCCACTTGAAGAAGAGACCTAGTCCTAATCAATTTAGACCAGCAAACCAAATATGGACAAGTTCAACAGAACTGCCATATATGAACTGCCCACGCATGCATTGCCAGGGCATAAATTTCATTTTCTTTCTTTCTTTCTCTCTTTCTTTCTTTCTCTCTTTCTTTCTTTCTTTTAACCAAAAATAAGTGTTTTCATAGTTATGAAAAACGGGTTGCTCAATGTTGATGTATAAGTACACACTTACCATTGATTAGCCTATTGGTCTGTCAGCTGTACAGTTACCGTATAATGTGAGCTCCAACACTTTGTCTTAAATTTACTGGTCTTTTGCTTGTATTTTAGTTTTCAATTTTATGTTTTGATGGGGTGTATATATCTGTGTATATGTCTGTGTTTTGTGCTTTTTAAAATCCAGTTTGCTTGTTTATTTGTTTTATTTGGTCATTTGTTTTTTAAAGAGAGGAAGAAAACATGCAGTTGGATGGATGTAGAGTTGAGAAGGATCTGGGAGGAGACGAGAGAAGGCAAACCGTTAGGTTTCCATCCCAGAGCTTTGGCAAAATCTCTAAGCCACCACAAATGCTGGCACTTCTAGGTTCCAGTGCCCAGCATGTGCCATCAAGCAGTCAGGTAATTTACACAGCCACC
>NC_022021.1:21420842-21427516 GCF_000317375.1 Microtus ochrogaster
TCTCTCTCTCTCTCTCTCTCTCTCTCTCTCTCTCTCTCTCTCTCTCTGTACCAACTTCCTCAAACCTACACACACGTCTTTCTCTTTCATAATAAACTCTTAAAGTTGGTTTCATTGTGTGTTTCATGATCTGTTCTCGCTCACGCCCCATAATTTCAGAAACCATGATCAGAATATAGTATATGAAAAATATTTATTTTCAACAAAAACTATACTTAAATATTTTATGCATTTCAGGCAGAAATCATACAGTGAAAAATAAAAAGGAGGGTTAGTATTCATCCATAACACAAACCAAAGGGGAGAAAGTAGATGATACGGATGTGAATAAGTCTATGGAAACTAGCTGGAGAAGTGACTGCTGCCTTGACTATACATTAGAAACTCAGCCTCCTGCCAAGGCAGGTAAGAATTTAGAAGTATCTAATCTATCATCCCAGCCTCAGGCCTCATTTTTGGAAGGCCCCTCCCCTGAGTCTATCAAACCTTGACCCCTCCCCAGGAAAGGTCAAGATCACTCCCACAGGCTATTTAAACTGCTCCTCAGAAAATAATCTGTGGTCTTACCTATTCCTCTTCAGTGTTCCTTGGTCACGTTGTTGGCTTTCCGTCCCCCACCCCCACCCCCTCAGGCCACCCTAGAGCACAGGCATCAATTAAACCTGGTTATTTCCATATCTAGGTAACAGCTTTACATGCTGAGGCATTTTCCTTATTATTTCCTTAAAAAAAAAAAAATCATGTATTCCAGAAGTGATTTGCAGTAGACAGAAGGATGTGTGCTGGATGGATACAGAGACCAAGGTATCTTTATAAGTGACTTGAACATAGCCTCTTGCTATGCTAATGAAGGAAGCATTTCATCTGGGCTCTGTATCTAGTCAATCCCACAACCTACTCCTCCTCAGAATCCTCAGGTCCCAGTAAGACCTTCTGATGAAAAGGCAGAAGGATCAGACAAAGCAATTTACACTTTAACAGGATTCTAAAGCATGAACTATTTTTACTTTACAGATCACTAAACAGCTCTTAAAGCAGTGGTTCTCAACCTGTGGGTCAAGACCACCATGGGAGGTTAGATGATCCTTTCACAGGGGTTACCTAAGATCAGTTAAAAACACAGATGTTTACATTATGACTCATAACAGTAGCAAAATTACAACAATGAAGAAGCAATGAAAGATTTATGGTTGGGGGTATTAAAACAAGGGTCAGAGCATTAGGAGGGTTGAGAACCACTGTCCTGAAGTGTTTATAAAACATATTTCTTCAGTTTTGCTATTTTGTGAAACTGGGCCTCACTATGCAGTCCAAACTAGTCTTGAACTCATATTTCCCATCTCTGCCTTGGAGACCTCCCACACCCAGTTCTCTTGGACAATACAACTTAATCAGCCAAGCTGGGACAAGGAGAAAGTCAGTAAGGTATCTCCTTCAACCACATAATCTCTTTTAAATTTATCAGGGTTTAAAAAATTTAAGTGCCATCTACTTTACTTGTCCCCTTTACACATACAACTAGAAATGCCTAAAACAGGGGTGGGGACCAAAGAGCAACAAACTTAGTAATTCTCAAATTACTACATATATGATAAACTTCTTTAGCTGATTATGTATTATGTAATGAAGACAATTAAACGCTAAAAACATTAACCCTGAAAACCTCATGAGCATCAACACAAGATTTTTCGACAGGTACCATCTTCCCTGATGAAATCTTAAGATATATATTGATAGTCAAGGTCTAAATGAAAGTGATGGAACACCTATCATGCTCTAATTATGTATATGGAGTCCAGGAAATTCTGGAGAAACATTGGGTTACCAAACTCACAATCACAATTCAGTCACAGTGGAGCCATATATTAAAACAGTATTTTTAATAAAATGCTCCACTCAGATATAACTTCCATGCTAGAGGGAATTATTGATATGGAGCTAAATGAGAAGTTCCAATCATATATAAATAATCTATTGAGAATAAACACTACATAGAGATGATAATGTCTCCCATGCAAAATATTACAACTGACTTCCACAACAGTATGAAAACTTACAGAACAAAAAACCAAATAACTATAGTTAACCTTTTGTATACTCTGGAAACCTTTTTCAAAGGGAAATTTCAGGACACAGTGAAAATAAAGGCAGCGCTAGCATGCTTGAAGCTAAGGAGGGGCTGTACCTTTCTCCTCATGGTTTTCCTCTGCCTGCTTCCCTCTCCCAGAGCAGTCACAAGGAAAGAAAATTAATGGTAAAAGTCACAGTATCTGGATTTGAAATTCATCTTAGAAATTCATGATGAAATTCACACAATAAATTTCATATTAAAAACTAATGAGAATTTAACTATCTAAACCTAGAGATTAGACATGCCATACATTTAGAAATCAGTTGTTTCTTTTCAAAGAACCACGGCTTATTATTGTTGAGAAAAGTAGAGAAATCAAAGCAGAAGAACACTGTTATACTTAAAACACTATTCCCACTTAAAAGAAAAAAAAAAAGGACCTACTATCCTCATGTTTTTCAAAAGGACTGAACAAAGCAATTCTCTATTAATTCAACGACTTTTTTCCCCCACAGACAGGATTTCTCTCTGTAGCCCTGACTGTCCTGGAACTCCTTCTGCAAACCAGGTTAGCATTTAACTCACAGAGATCCACCTGCCTCTGCCTCCTACGAGCTGGAATTAAAGGTGTGCACCAGCAACACCTGGCTCAAGACTTTAGACACAGTTTCCTACATTTGCTTTTACGTGATAATCATATTGACAAGTGTTCTACAAAAGGCAAAGCAGGCAGCCTAGGGCGGGTGATAAAATTACACGGAACATTTCCCCCAAGGAGTGACTGATGCAAGCTCCTGATTTCTTTATTACTGTTTTCAAATACTTATTGGGCTGTAAATATATTTTGCAAATAATGTTCTCTCTAAAATATACAGACACTCACTGTATTATAAACACAAGTGAAGGCACTGGACACAGAGCTTACTACCTTTAACATGAAATAAGAGAGTTAAAAAAAGACTAATTCCTCTGTTATTTTAATATAAACTTCAATTTGTTAATGAAATATTTAATTGTCCTGATTTCATAACAGAGTAATAACTTACTTCAATTTTTCTAAAATCACAATTAAAGTTAGCACACATTTGTGACAAGTGGATCATCAATTAACTTAAGAAACTCAATATGCAGCATTTTGATGATTTAGGAAGTCTATAACAAAAGTATTCTATAGGATTTGGCTTAACTCTTAGTATGATATTGAGGTAACAGAAAACTGAACACATCCAAATATTTATCGTGACACTGTAGTTGTGTATCCAAGACATACAACTTTAATTATAAGATGTATTGTCATTTTTAGAAAATGGATACACAGACAGACACACATACTATTTCTACATACCCTTTCTACCTTAAATATTCTATACAAGGTGACAATTTTTCTGATGAATATTTCTCATTGTATCTAAAAGAAACATATACTTTTTGATAATTGGTTGTTTATAACTTAAGAAGAGACATAAGAAAAGCAGCTGAACACGAAAACAACACTAGACTAGAAAAATTACTTCTGAAATATTACATTTTTATCTTCTGCATATTTGTTTTAAGCTTAGAATGTTTTATTTGTGGGCACCAAAATACTTTTTAAATGCCAAAACATTTACTTATTCTATTTTTCCTCACCAAACAGATTTCAGTAAGTTTTCTGTAATGTCTACCCTCATTAGAAAAGAAAAGTAAAGCAGCCGTGTTTTGTTTCTGGTCACAAGTATTCATTCTTGATGACTGTATGCTATAATAGTTAAACTCACAGTTCATACAGTTAAACAAAGAAAATGTTCATTTCAAAGACATGTAAACCTTTATGTGCTCAACAATCCTAAATTTTCCCACATTACTGCAAAATAATAATCATCACACAAATAAGGTAAATAATGACAATGATAAGATTATGCTTAGAATATACTTCTGGAAAAGACAAATTGTAATATGCAATAAAACAGAACTATAAAATGCCCCCCAAACAAAGGAAGTTTCACTTACATCCACAGCTCTCTTAATAAAAGGTATCTGTGTGCCACTGTCCAGATCTTCATTAATAATTAGCCTTCTAGCCCACTGACCTGCCCTGACAACACCACTACCATGAATTAAAACCATCAGTTTCTGTGGATTTGTCAAAGCATCCTCACTCATAAAGATAAAACTCTTTGGTTCACTTTCAGTGGCATCTACCTGTAATCAAAAAAAATTAAATAATAAATAAAATGTTTCTAGATCAAGCATACACACAATGAGAAAACAACTAATGGCTACTACAAATTACTGAATGATTATTATAGAATTTTTAAAAAAACATTAAAATAGGAGAAAGATAGTCAAGAAAATCTAGCAATCACATATTCAGTGGACAAGTATCAAAAGAGCGATTTAAATATAAAAATACAGGAAAAAGAATTAAAATATACATTCCTACATCTTATTATATATTTATTATTGTATTGCCATCTTAAATTGAAATAATAACTAACTTTTAAAATCTTCCTGTTGTTCATATAGTAACTGTTTTTTTCACCCATATTTACTCACAATCTATTTGAGGAGTCACTAATAAATAACCATCAAAAATGATAAAATTACATTTAGATAAACTCAAGTTATAGGTTTTACTACATGTAGTTTATAACTCTGTAACTAAATCACATTGCACCTATGATAGAAAATGGAAAACTCAAACTGGAATATATAGCTATTTAAATAGCCAAAGCACTGCAAACATTCAAATTGCAAACATGGGCACACACAACAGTAACATGTACATTCTGACACCATATCTATGTATCACTTACTTATGGATTACTACTACAAAGGTGGGCAGCTAGATTTCAAAGATACAAGAGATATTAAGAAAAGCCAATTTCTGAACCTTTTATGAGATATGTATAGCAACCTCTGTGGTATTCTCCATTGTAATGGCCAGTACTCAGAATGGAAGCCAAATACACCAGGTTAAAACCAGAACTGACAACTAGTCACATGCCCTCCACCACAAGATCACACATAAAAAAAAAATCAGTCTACACACTGTATATACTGTTCACTCCAGCAACAACACGTGTTCATACAATTATCAAAGTTACAACAGCACTCACATACAACTCCACAGAATGCTCTGGAATTCAATATAAAATTTAAAACTCTAAATTTTTCAAGTCATTCACAACACATAGGAATAGAAAAAAAAAACCTCTGCTTTTAAAACAAGATTGGTCTCATCTGATTCTGCTATTTGTGTAAACAGAACACAAAGAGCAACTGGTTTGGTAGGAATAGAATGAGTTGAGCTTAAGAATAGTTACTATTGTTCAGTAACGCCTTCCATGTCTACAATTAATTCAAATGTTTTACCATGAATTCTCTAGTCCCTCTCCCTGTCTAATTCTCCTTCATAGCGCATATGGTAATCAAACACAATGTAGTGTAGTCTTTCTTTCATAGATAGATGATAGATAGGTAGACAGATAGACAGACAGACAGACATAGATGATAGATGTGTGCATGCATGCACATGTGTGTGTGCACACTCATTCATCCTCTGCTCTCTCCCCTACAAAGTAATTCTAAGAAAAATTAACATTTTGTTTTGTTTTGTAATTTTGTTTTTCCAAGACAAGGTTTCTCTGTGTAGCTTTGAGGCCTGTTCTGGAACTAGCTCTTTTAGACCGGGCTGGCCTAGAACTAATAGAGATCTACCTGCCTCCCAAGTGGTGGGATTAAAGGTGTGCACCACCACTGCCAGGTAACATTTCGTAATTTATATTTAGCTACATTCTAGGTCTAGTTCAGTGCCTAGCATCTTATAGGTACTCAGGAAATAAAGAACAAACTTTTGAAATATGGAATCTTACTGTTGGTAGTGATGTCCTTTAAATGAAAAGAATTTAAATAATTCAGAGCATTCATATCTAGAATACACAAAACCTATAGAAAGTCTCAACAAAAAAAATTAAATTTTAAAATGTGCTACAGATTTGAATAATGAGTTCTCAAAAGAAGACATTAAAAATGGCTGATAATGAGCACCAGCAATCCAGTCAAAGAGAGGGAAGAGGGATTATATGAGTAAGAGGGTCAAGATCATGACAGGGAAATCTACGGAGACAGCTGAACCAAGTTCTTGGAAATTCACAAACTTTAGACCCACAGCTGTGGAAACTGCATGAAACCAAACTAGGCCCTCTGCATGTGAGAGACAGTGGCGAAATTTAGTTTATCTTAGGGGTCCCTGGCAGTGGAATGAGGGTCTATCCCTGGTACATGAGCTAAGGATCGGAGCCTATGCCATGTGCTTAGCCTTAATGCAGGGGGAAATGAAGTAGAAGCTTCCTCCCTGCTGGCTTGCTTTCAGAATCCTGAAAGACACTGTTCAAGCTCTTGAGGAGGAAATGGCATTAACCATATTAACCAGATATAAACCCTATGAAGTGTGGTGCTAACCTTATAGGCAAGATGTTCCCGTGGGGATTAAAAATGTGTGAAATTTGAAGTACAGTAGGGAAGACAAAGCTGAAGACACACATTCCACAGAGAAATGTTTGAGAAGAGCCGTAAGAGAGCAGTCACTGGGCAGCACTGGCCACAGTGAACAGAAAGCTGA
>NC_022021.1:21429936-21440285 GCF_000317375.1 Microtus ochrogaster
TGCCACCAGGTCAATACCAAATAAACTTTAGTGTTCAACAATTCATTGAGGAAGTCTTCTAAGGAGACAAGGAGTGGTGTTTCACACAAAAGATGTGTGTAGTGAAGTAAAACAGCATTTTATAGAGAAGTCATTAAGGCCATTCACAGCTCTAACAGCCTCCAAGGGCAGGAGATGGCCCAACTGAGAGCATTCTGTGCTTGGTATTCTCCTTCTACCTCCCTAAGAGCTGTCACAGTGAACGCGGCAGGGGAAGGGAGCCTCTACTTCCACTATGAAACTAAAACTTACTTTAATAACAGGGAAAATCTGGTAATATTCTTTTAGTAGAAAAGAACATTCTCTTAGAAAACAAACACCCAGGTTTCTTGTTAGCCCCATACCGGTATGTCTTTTCTTGTTCTCTGTCTCTTTCCTTCCCCATCCTGACCATCCAGTTCCCTCTAGTTCTGCTAATCCCTTCCCTTCTCTCCTCCTTCTCCCCTTTTGTCTTTCCTTCTCCACCCTCCCCCCCACAGGCTCCAAATTTTCTCAGGAGCTCTAGTCTGTTTTCCCTTCCCCAGGGAATATATGTATGTTTCTCTTAGGGTTCTCTTTGTTACTTAGCTTCTCTGGGATAATGGACTATAGGCTCCCAATCCTTTGCTTCACAGCTAGTATTCACTTATGAGTGAATACATACCATGCTCATCTTTCTGGATCTGGGTTACCTAATTCAGCATGGTTTCTTCTAGTTCCATTCATTTGCATGCAAATTTCAAGATTTTTTTTTTTTTACCACTGAGTAGTACTCCATTGTGTAAATGAAGCTAGTAAGAAATCTGGCACTAGAGAAATTCCCAGGAATCCATGAAGATGACCCCAGATAAGATCCTAGGAAATAGTGGAGAGGGCTCCCGAGCTAGCCCTGTCAGGTAGTCAGATTGATGACTATCTTAAATGTCACCATAGGACCTTCATCCAGCAACTGATGGAAACAGAGGCAGAGACCTGCAGCAGAGCACTGAACTGAGCTCCCAAAGTCTGGTTGAAGAGTGGAAGGAGGGAGAAAATGAGCAAAGAGGCCATGACCACAAAAGGGACACCCACTGAAACTGTTTACCTGAGCTAATGGGAGCTCACCAACTCCAGCCCCACAGGGAAGAAACCAGCATACAACCAAACTAGACCCTCTGAATGTGGGTGACAGCTGTATGGCTTGGAAAGACTGAGGGGCCACTGGCACAGGCACCAAGATTTATCCCTACTACATGTATACTGGATATTTGGAAAACCCATTCTCTTTGGATGGATACCTTGCTCATTCATCCTAGATATAGTAGGGAGGGCCTTGGACCTTCCCCAAAGCAAAGTGTCTTACCCTCTCTGAGGAGTGGAAGGTGGGTGGAGGTGGGGGATTAAGTGGAAGGAATGGGAGGATGGGAGGGAGTGGGAACTGGGATTGTTATGTAAATTGAAAGAAGATATTTTGTTTTCTTAAAAAAAATTAAAGAAAAAATAATACCAAGTACCCATTAAAATACTAACTAATAAAAAAAAAGAGAGAAAGAAAACAAACACCCTGGCTGTCAATTCACACTTAAGAAAACTCAAGGAAAAGTAATAATTATTGAAAAATAACTACATTATATATAAAGTGATCATTTAGGAAAGGTAGGTTTTTTTAAGTTTATAAAATAAGGGAAGATTTATTAAGCAAAATGAACACAGTAGTAATTTCATACCTTACACAACATGAATCTCTCTCTAAATTTATTTACTTTACATACTAAATTTAAAATGAACAAAGTTCTCTATCTAATTTCAGGTTTTCTCTATAGAAAATTAAAGAAATTGTATCATAAAACACTCTCAGCATAGTCGATAGTGATTGTGCTCTAAATCTGGAGACCGGCGTATGCTTAAAGGCTTCCAAAGAGCCAGGGATATTATACTTTTGTCAAAGGACAAAATATGAACAGTATTGATGGATTAAACTAACGCTCTCTAAATCCTGCTTCAGAAACTTAATAAAGTGACAATATTTAACTTTCACAAAGAACAATTTATACAAGCTGTTTGCTTGTTTACTTTCAGGCTCACCATGTAACTGCAGCTGGCCTGGAACTCAATATGAAGACCAGGCTGTCCTCAAACTCACACACAGATCTGTCTGCATACCCACCAACTTCTAGGATTAAAGGCATGTGCCGAGATTCCCAGCTTCAATGTACAGTTTTTACAGAATAAGAAAGCAGGTCTGAAGTCATGAATTCTGACTCCCCCATAGGACAGCCATACTGACACTCAAAAGGATGCTAAAATTTAGGCTTCCATGCTTTCTTTAAAAAAAAAAAAAAAAAGCTGATTCAAACTAGAACAAGATATGGCTTGTGTATGGCATGCAATAATGTTTTATTTATTACTGTATTATAAGCACCAAGAGTGTCTACAAGTTAAAGAGTTGACTTCAAAAAGTACTTACTGAGTTGAGTGAATGGATGAATAAATAACATTATTATCTATTACTAGAGGTTATCTTTACAACATTAAATAAAAAGTATTTTTTAGTAGAACTATATAATCAAAGGTGAGACTCTAAAGAATTAAGATATAATCTAATTTCTCAGTAACATAACCCAAGATATTCAAACAATCTATGTAAAAGCTCACAGAAGTTATCCATATGCAAAGTTTTCTATATTAAATAGGTCAATTTCATTGTCATCTAGACTCAATCATAAAATAAAAGACTTGTGAGGAACAGAAAAAAATTATCTAATCTATCCCAACATATAGATTTTACATATAAGATTACTACTTCTTCATTTTAAAGCTTGAACTTCACGATGTTAATAAATATATATATATATACATGTAGTAATAATTAGAAAAAGAAGGCCATAAATTTAAAAGAGGGAAGGGTCAGTGTATATTGGAGTTTTTGGAGGAAGGAAAAGGAAGGAACCAAAGTAGATGATAAACTCACAAAAATCAGAGAAGTTCTATTTAGGATTTGAGTCTAAGAAAAATCCCAAACTTTTCTACATTTCTTTTTTTTTTTTTTGTTTTTGAAACAGAATTTCTTTGTGTAGGGCTAGTTGTCCTAGAACTAGCTCTCTAGACCAGGATGGCCTTGAACTCACAAAGATCTGTCTGTCTCTGCCTCTATAGTGCTAGGATTAAAGGATTAAAGGCATGAGTCAGCATCATCCAACTTAAACCTTTTTAATTCCAAAAGAAAAGGCTACAAAATTTCCCAGTCTTCTAATAAAGAGGAATCAAGCAGTATTAAAAAGCAGGAATGACTTTAGGAATGTAGAGAAAAAAAAACATTTTGTGTAGAAATAAGGGCTGAAGAGAAGGCTCAGTGGAACACCAACTGCTGTTCCAGATGGTGGGGTTCCATCCCTAGCACCTCCACACAATTAATTCCAGCTCCAGAGATCTAATGCTCTCTTCCTATACATGCACCAGGAATGCAGGTGGTGCACAAATATATATGCAGGCAAGACACTCATTAAAATATAAAATTAAGTAAGCAATTCAATGAAAAACAGTTCCAAAGAATCAAATAATACTTTAAGGGTTAAGGAATGCCTATCACAATGTGAAACACACTCATTTATATAACACAAAGAGAAACATCTAGGTGAAATGAGATAAGGTAAAAGAAAGAACTCTCCCTGTCACCATGTTAAAAACAGACCGGAAACCACCATATTCATCGTTAACATTCATTTTACTTTGTAAAATCTACTGCTACAGCGGGGTAAGGCAACCTACAGCCAGTGAACTGTCAGCATCAACATAGGAGCACCTTTAACCTACAAGAAAAGTTTTCTCCTGGACTGAAAATCATTGTACATGAAAAAAGCATTTTATTTGGAATAAACATTTTTAAAAATTTGACTTACTGGTATAGAGATTTTTTGCAAATTGCAGTCCTTTTCCAGGAGCTCATAAACATATTTTGTGATTATCTAAGGGAAAAAAATAAAATATTAAGATACAATATCATCCACTATCAAGATACATTTGTTTAGATAAATTATTGGAAGTATTTTGCTCTAAGTAATTATCTTTTCGGATTTCCTCCTTCTAATGTTCTTACATCACACAGACTCTTTTTAAGTAGTGAAATGTGTTACCTTCTGCTGCTTTGTGGATGGCTACTGAGGATCTGAACAAGGTTTAAAAATTCACAGGAAAAAAACCATAGAGAAACCCTGTCTCGAAAAACCAAAAATATAAAAAATAAAAAATAAATAAAAAATTCACAGGAAATACCTAAGACTTTCTCCTTTGGAAATGAGTATTCTGAATCTTTTAAGTGATTTTAGAAACTGTTCTTCCTACAATTTCTCCATATATCTTATATCTAATGTTAATTTCTTAAGGGATTAGAATCTACACACCAGTTTCAGCAAGAAAGGAAAGTATGTAAGAAGCATTATGAGCAGAAAAGGGAAACCAATCCAGCCATGGCAAGTGTAGTCAATACTGTGTTTATGAGAGTCAAGAAACAGTCTCCTCAAAGATGTCTACAACCCAACTCCTGAACAAATATGTGTTAGGGTTCATGGTAACAGACCTGCACACATGACTGTTGTTATGGACCTTGAGGAAAGAGTTGGTGGTACTAATGAGTGGTCAAATCAACCACCTGTGTTCTTACAGTGCAGAGTCACACAAGTATGATGTGCTGCAGAGATGGCAGGCAGGAAGGACTCAACTAGCTTTAATGGGTTTAGAACCTAAGAAGAGTACAGGCCCAGAGCTATGTCCTCTGAGCACCTGTAGCTGGCAGCCAATACAAACATGAGAGTTTAGTGTGATCTATGCAAGGAACTGAATTCTGCCAATAAGACAAAAAAACCAGGACATCAATTCTTTGTAGCCTAAAATTGATTATTCTAACCTTCATTTTACTCTGGCATCTTGTACTGGACTATTGATACATAGAATTACATGATAATAAATCTGTACTGCTTCTAGTCACAAAACTAATGGTAATTTGATAGAGCAGCAATATAAAATATATGACTTAAGATAGGTAGGACTGGAATAGGAGCAAATGTTTAACAAGCAGTTTGAATGGTCATTCTAAGAGTGTTTTTCCTCCCAAAGACATCTGTAGTTACCTGTAGGCAAAATATCTCACATACTAATTTCAGTGATAACCTGTGTCAAATATTGTGAAATAAGATGAGTTTTAAAAATAACATTAAGATGTCAATTGCTTTGGTGTCACAATTAGTAATCTAAAATAGATTCTTTACCCTGCTTTCCTTAAGGAGTTTAAAACTCTTTTATGTACATACATTCATTTATTACAGAAATAGTTCCATAGGTATATGTAAAAAATGACTGGCAACAATCATTTCAAAACATATAACACATTAAATGATCTAGTTATTAGTCTAATAATATCTCTATACATTAATGTGGTAGCTAATACTATGTTCCTTATAATTTCACTGAAAGACAGTGGCAATATACACTCTAAAGAATACAAAAACATGTAAATTCAAGTCTGGCAGTGGTGGGGCATCCCTTTAATCCCAGCTTTCGGGAGGCAGAGGTAGGTGGATCTCTGTGAGTTCAAAGCCAACCTGGTGGGGCTGGAGAGATGGCTCAGAGGTTAAGAGCACTGGCTGCTCTTCTAGAGGTCCTGAGTTCAATTCCCAGCAACCACATGGTGGCTCACAACCATCCGTAAGATCTGGTGACCTCTTCTGGGCTGTAGGGATACATGCTGGCAGAACACTGCATACATAATAAATAAATGAATGAATAAATAAATAAATAAGTAAGTAAGTAAGTAAGTAAGTAAGTAAGTAAAGCCAACCTGGTTTACAAGAGCTAGTTCTAGGACAGCTAGGGCTGTGACACAGAGAAACCCTGTCTTGAAAACAAAACAAAATAAAACAAAACAAAAAGAAAATATGTAAATTAAGACTTAAGAGCTTATATGAAGCAACATAACAACAGTGGCCTATCACTTCAAGAGAAATGACTTAAACAAGATTTGCTAAAATGACTGGTTTGACACTCTTGACATCTTTACTGTAGCTTTATAGAAAAGGGAACAACAAAATAAATTAAATTCACATGCAAATATTTGAAACATAATTTGAGAAAAAAATAAGTTTTTGTTTTAAAAATTAAAACATATCAATATATACTATAGAACCAGAAATAATTCTTTATATTCACATTATAATTCAAATATTCTAAATTTGCTTACATTTGGCCTATAGGACAGGTGTCTCCTGTGCAACTTATTCTATAACAAACCAAACAATAAAATAATTTATCCACTAAAAGAGAAATGCTGCCTGTGTTGGACAGTAGTGGTTGCCAGCTTGACTCCATGTGGAATCAGCTAAAATCTAAGCTGCTAGAAACCTCTATGAGAGATTTTCTCCATCAGATGAAGCAGGAAGACCCATCTGTGACTGCCCCACTGAAAAAGGTACCAAGCCATGTGGCTAACATATACTAGAATAATGGGCTAATATAAGTTATAAGAGTTAATAAGAAGCCTTAGCTAATGGGCCAATCAGTTGATAGCTTATGTAGACTTCTATGTGATTCTTTGGGACTAAACGGCTGTGGGAACTGGGCAGGACAGAAACCCCAACAAGCAGGCACTCATGTTACACCCATCTTAAACAGGGACCATACTCTCTGGCAGCCCACATAAAAGGATGTGGAATTACAAAACTGATTTCTGCCTTCTTTCCCTAATTCTTGCTAGCACATTTGTCTATCCTGTTGCTGGGGTCAAGAGTAAATACACCTTCCTCACGATTATGCCATAGACTGAAGACTACCAGCTCTCCAGGAGTCCTCTATAATTCCAGCACCTGGTTGGAACTGCTGAGACATCTACCAATGAGAACTGAACACCCATCCAATTCTCTGCTCTTGCTGAACTACCTAGACCACATCTTATAAGCCAGTCCAATAAACCCTACTTAAAATTCAAATTCAGTCTATCAGTTCTAATCCTCTAGAAGCCCCTAATACACTACCTAACTTGCCCACTCTCCTTTGCTCACCACTTCCTATCTACAAAACAAACAGGGAAGAATGGACTGAAACCATCTATGCCCAAGGTAGCTCTGCTGAGAATACTGTCCTTTACCCCAGTTGCCCTCTTAGAGATAGACTACATGGCAACTGTTTAAGGACAGTTTCCCAGCAAATGCCCTTTGGACATGACGGAGTACCATTATGTAACATACTAGTCTGATATCATTCCTATGGGTTACATCAGTCAGTTCTGGAACACTGTGATGGGGCTTCAGCTCTCTTTGACTATTAAGTGTATTTTAAGAAGGGAAAATGTTGTAGAGTATTATTTTAAGGTGTGTTGCTTTTGTGTACGCTCTGGAACACTTGTTTAATGATACAAAGGTGTGTCTGATTAAATAAAATTCACCTGTGGTCAGGAGGCTGTAGTGATGAGGCCTGCTTTTTGTTCCGCCCGGCTCCTGCACGGCTAGCTTTACACCCGAAATAACAACACACAAATTGTATTCATTTAAACACTGCCTAGCTCGTTAGCTCTAGCCTCTTACTAGCTAACTCTCACATCCTGATTAACCCACTTCTATTAATATGTATTGCCACTTGACTGTGGCTTACCAGCATGAGTCTAACCACTGTCCGTCTTGGGTAGGAAAAGCATGATGTCTGCCTGTCTCTGCTTTCTTCCTTCCTCAATTCTGTTCTGTCTTCTCTGCCCATCTCAGGGCTGCCCTATCAAAGGCCAAGGCAGTTTTTTTATTCAACCAACGAAAGTAACACATACACAGAAAATCCTCCTACACCAGGAGGCTGAGTAAGCAACTAGCTGACAGGGAGTGGTAGGGAGGAGCCAGGTGGAGAGGGATTTTTTTTTTTTTTTAAAGAAGGGGCAAGGAAAAACAAAAACTTTTTAGGAGATACAAGGAGGATGTGAGCTACCTCAGCAGCTTGCTATTCAGCCTCTGAGGACCTGGATTTCCTTCCACCTCAACCTTTGAATCCTGAATTCTTTTGAGGGACAGAGATTTAGGTAAGTTACTGTTACAGCTTTGAAAGAGTGGATGCCTGAGAACAAAATTTCTTCAAGCTGAAGCTCTTGCAGCCAAGCCACTGCTGGTAGCAACAGAGTTGCAGTTAGCAACTGGAATAGCCATAACTTGAAAGGCAGCAACAATTACAAACGAGAATAACAGCAAAGTTTTCCTCTGTATCCATCCTCTCTACCTCTTTGGGCAGAGAGAAACATTTCAGTTTGAAAACATCTTTTGTAGTAGCTGAGTCAAGGATTTGGAAGGAAGCATTCAGAATGTACTCAGAGCCTTCTAGTTTACACAGGACTGTAGTCTACAGTTTAAAAAACACGAAAAGATTTGTTTGTAAAAGATGAAGTACTATTAGAATGTCATCAATATTCAAATATTACCTGAAAACTGTGTCTAAATGTTGAAAAAAAAAAGGGTTAAGAGACTACACAGGCTATAAAATTGGATCTGCTTTTTAATAAGAAATGGTAGAATGTTCAGTTTCCATCTAGTACATAAGAGTCAAAAGTAGTTACTTGGGACTTCAGGGGGAAAATACTGAACAAACTGAAAGCCACCAATTTTCTTGGTTCAAACAGCAATTGGGGACAAAGGACACAGAGCTTCCCTGAAAACTGGACATCAGGACAAGCAGCTGAGGACCAACGTACTGAGGGGAAAGGCCCACCAGAGGCCTGTCACTGAGGCAGGAGCAGGGCAAAAACACCTTTGAACTCTAACAGGTTCATTTCTAGAGCTTCTGTCTGGAGTTAAAAACTAAGGACGGGCTCACTTGGCCTATAAATGGGGATGGCAAACTTGGGAGACCTCCAGGTCCCACCTACCTATATGTCCACACCATGTAGCTAGATATAAGTCCTTTCTGATTTTATAAGAGGAAGGGAATATCAAATTTTAAATATTCCTCAGCTTTCTATCTTTTTTAATAATACAGAATTTCAAGGAAAACTATGTTAGCACTCTAACTGATCTGTAAGTAAGGACGTGCCTAACCTACATTCCTTAAAGAATGCAAAGACAAGCATGGAGACAAAGGCACAAGAGAAAAGAGGCCAAAGCTTCACTTCAGGCAACCCAATGGAAGCCAACAGTACAGTGCTGTGAAAGTTTGTCTCGCTATGAACTTGATCAGATGTAGAGTCACCTAGGAACAGAGCTCTGGGGTATCAGGGAGGGGGTTTGCAGAGAGTTTTAACTGAAGTTAGAACATCCATGCTGAATACAGGTGCACAGTTCATGACTAAAGTTGCAGATTGAATAAAAAGAGAAAAGACACTGATTGCCAGCCTCCATCTTTCTCTGCTTTTGATTAGAGACAGAATGTGCCCAGCCTCATAATACCATCACCACTACTACAGGTGCTCTCCTGTCTAAGCACACCTTTGCTGAGATGTACCCTCTCTTCAAACTGTGAACCAAAGGAAACCTTGCCTTTCTCAAGTTACTTTTGTAAAGCTTTTGTCAGAGCACTGAAAAAATGTATAATACAACTGCCTACCTCCTAGTAAATAAATGCAAAGCCTCATTGTTAACCTACACCTCAGTACATAAATAATGAGCTTTTAACAGCAAAATTATCAGACATACTACAAGTCAACAAGCACCACAACATAACAAGAAGAAAACAAACAAGCACTACCTAGTCTAAAAACAGAAGCAGGATGAGAACTGACCCAATCTTAACACTAATGCTAGAATTATCACACTGAGAGTTAAGAACAATTATAAGCTAATAGCTTTGCTGGAAAAAGTGGACAACGTACTAGAAGAGATGGGAGGTGTAGGAAGACACACACAAACAAGGAAATGTACAACAGTGGCTATAAATAAAATTAATGCTTTCAATGAGCTCTTAGCAAACTTATTACAACCAATCACTGATCTTAAAGATATGTCAATGGAAACTTTTCATATTAAAGATGGGGGGACCAAAATATCACATAATTGTGGGACAAAAGCAAAAGGTGAAATTTTGAAAAATGGTAAGAAGAATTAATAGGACTGACTTGCAGAAATAAGTAACAACTCACAGAAATTGATGACAGACATGATAGATCCAGAAAGTACAGTAAACATAAGATGAACAAATACAAAACAACAAAAACAAAAAAAAAATACCTGTACCTAGTCTTTGCATACAGTACACAAAACCAAAAACAGAATTTTGAAAGAAGACTGGGCGGTGTGTGTGTGTGGGGGGGGGGGCAAGAACATTTTAACTAAAAAGGCCAAACAAGTAATAGGAACAAGATGGAACACAAAGTACCCTGTAAAGTTATTATGAAAAGT
>NC_022021.1:21442305-21445452 GCF_000317375.1 Microtus ochrogaster
TGACTGCTCTTCAGATTTGAGAGGGAGGGGGAGAGGAGTGGGGGAAGGGCGGGAGGAGTGGGAGGCTGGGAGGAGGCGGAAATTTTTTTTTCTCAATTAAAAAAAAAGACTCTAAAAAGCTCCACATACAGTTCTGAGACTGTGTTTGAAGAACAGTAAATTTGGCTTGATTAATTCGCAGCAATATCAATTTTTATTTAATTGTATTAAGTATGTGAAATAAGAACTATATTGGGCTCATTAGAGAAGTAAGAACTTTAGTGCAAATGATAAAACACCAACATCATAGAAGATTGCTAAATGCTAAGCTAATCTTGACCTTGGGTATAAAAGTGGATAAATTGAATCAAAGTAAAAATTATAAAAGATTGAAATATGTTCATGAAATGCAATGTTTCTTGCAATCAAAGAGAATCACAATTATCTGACTCACTAGATTACCTCAGTTAATAAAATATGGAATAAAGCATCATATGGAAAAATTTTTAAAACACTTAAAAATAACTGAAGCATTTTAAAAACAGTTCAAAATATTTGAGTCAGCATCAAATGAAATCAATTTAACCAATCACAGATCTATCAAAAAATAAAGTTTAATGTGGAGTTTTATTATATGTAAAGTTAATAATTTATAAAATAGCCTTCACTGGATTCATAACCATCTAGGAGTCAGACCTCTGGGTGTCCAGTATTTAGAAATGACCAAGTGAGAAGGGAAGACACATGTTCAACACAAGGTGTATAAGCCCATGAGATGGGGGCCCAGACTGACTAACAGGGAAAAAGGGACAATGCCAGATGAGGACACATTCATCTCTCCAATTTTCTCATTGGTCACCACTGAGCAGGTAACCACCTGACCCAGTACACAGGACATGGTTCTACCACCCAACCTTCCCTGCTGTGATGAACTGAACCTCCTGTACTCAGTCTAGATAAAGCTCTCTTCCCTGAAACTCCTTCATGAGCACAGTGGTGAGAAAAATAACTACTACACGGCCCACTCACTAATACTTGGATATTCATATTCAGTTATGTACATATAAAAACATCAGTTTATATAAAAGTAAAGATTACTTATAAAAGTGACAGCTTAGTCTTTTAGCAATTTTAAAAAGTGACATTCATTTCACCTGTAACAAACAATACACAATTGGTAGGAGATGCAGATATGAGTGACGACTTGATGTGCAACATGTTCATCTCCAAAGCAGCAGGTTAGAAAGACTCAGAAAGAGTAATTTTTACCCTCAGTACCAAGCAACCCATGGTTCAATCAAATCAGTTTTATTACTATAGTATTATTATGGGATAATATAGTATTCCATAACTAATATAAGTTGAATAGATGAAATTCTCCATGCTGAACTTCTTATAAATAAATTACATAGGAAATTAATAATTGTTGTAGCATGATGAAACTGGTAAATATCAAATAATCACTCTTCAAACACACACAATGCCTAATGAAGTTTTCTTTCTACATTCCCTCTTTGATGCTTTAGATAAGTTTTTTATAAATGACATATATAAATTTTGTATTGTTACTTTTAATTTCTACTGCTAAGTTTACTCTAATGTATTATAATTATTGAAATGGATCTTATTTTGTGCCCTTTTTCGCATTCCATTTTTTAGATTCATTTTTATTTTATTTTAAAAACTGTGTTTTCTTATTTTACATGCCAAGTCCATTTCCCACTGCCTCCCCCTCTGCAATCTCCACCTTACTGCCCCCTATAGAAGGTTTATAGAACCTTCACCTCTATGTTCTAGCATCTTATGTGCAGGTCAGTACAGTGTACAACATCAAAAGAGAAATGGAAACACCAACACTGCCACAAACTCTTTGATCCACAATGCTGTCATACCTACAAGAGATGCTAGTCTGATATATAAACTTGTGTAAGTAGCGAATATCTGATTAAATTTAAGCTCCACTCCACAAGATGGAACCCATTAAATTAACTGTTTGTATGACTGAAGAACCTAAGCCTAGATAGCCCAGACCTATGGTAAAACCAAATACTACCCCTAAGCAAACAAAAACAAAAATCAAAAAGATCAACCAAAGAAAAACCAAAAAGGAACAAACCAACCAACCAACCAACTAAACAAACAAGCAAACAAAAACAGTAGCAAACAAACTGGCCTCTAATGACATTCCGTTCTATTCATTGCTCAGTACCTGCTCAGCCCACATCAGAGAAGCTGCCTCCTGCAGCAGTTGGGAATGAATACCAGGAACACATAGCAAACACTATGCAGAGAGTGAAAGACTATGGGACAATCAGCACTAAATGAGATATTTTCATAAAATCCCTTCTCGAGGAACTTAGGAAAGCCCTTGGAGAGGAGGCAGAAACTCCCTAAGAATCAGAAAGGATGGAGGCCAGTCAGAAAACAAGGCCCTCCCTCTAAATTACCAGGATTGATGCTACACGTGAACTCACAGAGATTGAGGCACCAGGTGGGGGTCCTAGTGTTGAAAAGAAAAGTGGACACATGCACCTACCCTAATTCAAAAGCTATCTCAAAACAATAATCACTTGCAGAGAAAATTTAATTTCCTTCAAGGATGTCCCACTACGGAGATGAGGTAGGAACAGGCTGCATGCCCAGCAATAGATGACAACAGAAAACAAACTTTAATTTATAAGTTCTGAAATACTTAGGATTAACTTTTTTGAAACTTGATTTTGTTCTGTTAATTGGTAATCTACTTTACAGTATCAGGTAGGAACCATTTGCAACTCAAGATTCTTTGCGGATGAGAGGTACTTTACATTACATTTTTTCTTGTTTTCAGAGCTGCTTCTTACTTAGGGGCTACTTTTTGCTTTAACTGAGACATTATTCCTAAGCAATTACACTGTTTTTAATGAGACACTGTACAACTGCAGCTGGATGTTTGTTTCTAGTCTTCCAAGAAGGGTCATACTTGTCAAGCACTTCTTCTAAAGCCATGTTGTCATCAACTTTGGGAATTACTTTGCATATAAGTGCTAATACAATGAAAACCCAAGTTGACCTCATGCAGTTCACTGTATGAATTGTGAGGGCTGCAGAAATGCTTTGCTTATAATACAGTGTCTCTTGTGGACTGAAAAGATGATGAAGAAACTACCCACATAGGCTCCCCATTAT
>NC_022021.1:21445630-21456459 GCF_000317375.1 Microtus ochrogaster
AATTCTTAAAGCTAGTACTGGAATATTATAACAATGTTTTGTGAAAATTTTATTAACTTGTACAGTGTGGCATGAGTTACTTTTCTGAAGCAAACAAAAGGTATATATTTCTCAAGGTTCTGCTGCCTTCTTCAGAAGCATTTGATAGAGGATATCACATATTTGTATTAGATGAAGAATAAACCAGTTTACAGTTTGAATATTCTTATCTGTTTGTTTGGAAGAATGTTTAATACCTCCTTTAAATTTCAGAATTTCGAAGTTACATAAATATACTTATATACATATGGTTCTCTACTGATATTATCCTGCTTATACTGGTTTAACAGAAGAATTTCTTTTATTTTAACACATTCATAATTGAAAGTTTGATACATACATACAATGTATTACATTATACTCATCTCCCTATCCTCCCACCCAATCAACCATCATCCCTCATCCTCTGCCACATTATGTTCACATTTAAAACATATTTTAAACAGAGTCCAATGTGAGTGGGCACCAGTCACTGCAGGGAGCATGGTCAATTTATCAGAGACCCACATGCTTACCAAAATTGTCTCTCCCTGCACTAGAAACCACCAACTGTGAAGTCCATCAGCTAGTGCGAGGGCTCCATGCGTCAGTGCTGACTGACGAGATCTTGTCCAGACAACCATGACTGCTGTATGCTGGTGAAAGCAGGAGCTCTGTCATGTCTAGAAGACACTGTCTCACTCACTTTCTCCCTGACCTTGGCTCTTCCCTTACAATCTTTCCATCACTTTTGTCTGATAGTCACTGAGTTTTTCACTTTATAATGTCCACAAGCTTTTATGTACCATAGAAACCATACTTGAAGTTTTATTTTTATATAATTTATTTTTTCTCTTATTGAAAATGGATTGTTTTCTCAGACAATATATCCTGATTACACTTTTCTCTATCTTCACTCCTCCCAGATCCTCCCCAACTCCACTCACCTCAGGACCAACTTCCTTTCTGTCTCTCATGAGAAAAGAATAGGCTTCTAAGAAAAAACAACCAAACATGACAAAATAAAATATAATAAGATATAATAAGATGAAGGAAAAACATAATGTTGAAGTTGGACACAGTAACCCAACAGGAGGAAGAGTCCCTAGAGCAAGCACAAGAGTCAGGGACCCACTTGTTTTCATAGTCAAGAGTCCCATAAAACTACTAACCTAATTGCTATAATATATACACAGAAGATTATATGAAACTAATTACTCTTAGCAACAGGCTGCATGTCCAGACGCATGTAGGCCCCATGTGTGGTGTTTCAGTCTCTGTAAGCTTATAGGTGCCTTATTTAGGAGGGCCTTGTTCTCCTGGTATCCTCCGTCCCCTCTGACTTTTTTTTCCTTCAAGATGCGGTTTCTTTGTGTAGCTTTGGTGAGCCTGTCCTGGAACTCACTCTGTAGATCAGGCTAGCCTTGAACTCACAGAGATCTACCTGTTTCTGCCTCTGAGTGTTGGGATTAAAGGTATGCACCACCACTGGCCAGCTTCATCTTCAACTCTTACAATCTTCCTGCCTCCTCTTCTATAGGATTCCCTAATCTCTGAGGAGAGGGATTTGATGAAGAGGTGCAGTTTAGACTGTCTCTCCTCATGTCTGGCTATGGAAAGATCTGTTCCCATCAGCTGCCAGAGCCAGTCTCTCTGATGATGACTGGATAAGGCACTGATCTGTGATTATAACAGAATATCATTAGGAAAAATTTTGATTTTATTTTTTTAAGACCAGTATTGACTGTTTACTGTGGGCCTCTGGGCTATCTAGTATGAGTTCCTTCTCAGGAAGTGGACCTTAGGTCAAATCATACATTAACTGGCTACTCCCACAAGATCTGTGCCACAACTGCCCTACTATATTTTGCAGGCATGATAGATGGTAGATGAAAGGTTTTATGTCTGGGTTTGTATCCTTGTTTCTCTTTTGATAGCCTGTAAAGGACCCTCCCACATCAAACAAACTAGAATGAAGAGGAGAAGACTCCAAAGGCACCAGCTCAAATTCTTCATGTTCAATGAGTTGTGTGTGGGTTGTCCTCCACAATGGGGCCCCTCATTCAGTTTGTAGAGTGCAACCAATTGTCTTATGAACAGCCTTGATTGATTGGCAATTTTAATAGGACCCACTTGGCCAACAATTCATTTGCATACAAATTATTCCTGTCACTGTAAACCTCACTTGGCTATAAAAGATGGCCAGGATCACCATTATAAATTTCAGAAAACTTCTACTGCATTAAGATTCAATACCAACTTGCAACTGCTGCCCCAAGTCCAACCATCTTTCCCCCCATTCCCTCCCTCACCCCATCTACCCATGCCCAATTAACCACAATCCTGTCCCCTCACACCCCTATGGCACCAAATAAAATTCCATCAAATAAAACTTATTTGATTTCTCAGGAAGATCGTATCATCTCCTGTAATTTCCTGAGACCACTACATTATATCTAACCTAGGTCTACTGACTGTATCTTGATTATCATTTACCCAAAGGCTAATAACCCCTTATAAGGGAATACATAGGATATTTATCTTTCTTGAACTACCTCATTCAGGATAATTTTTTTGAGTTCCATCCATTTTCTTTAAATTTCATGAAGTCATACTTGTTTTTAACACCAATAAAAGAGGTATAACTGGGTCTTGAGGTAGATCAAAGCCCCGTGTTCTGAGAAACCACCATATTGATTTCCACAATGGCTATAAAAGTTTGTATTCTCACCAGCAATGGAGGAGTGTTCTCCTTACTCCACGTCCTTAACAACATGAGTTGTCACTTACTTTATTGACATTAGCAATTATGACAAGTGTAAGAATACCAAAGTAGTTTTCATTTGAATTGCCCTAGTAGCTATGACCTCAAAATGTAAACAATATATAAGTATCTAAGTAGGAGTAATATATAATGCAATATGAAATATGAAAATGTATCTTAAAGGTTGTATCAATATACAAAATGTCCTAAACAGAGATAATAACATACATATATACAATCTGACAAAATAACTTTGTATAGGTGGACAAATAAACAAAAGTAACAAATAAAATTGAACTTGTATCAATATAAAAAAACTACACCAATGTAAATTATCCATGAATAACAGCTCACAAGTATTCACTCTATTATCCACTATAATTATCTCCCCCTTTTCAAAACAAACATAGTTTTCACCCCTACCCTCTATCTAAGACAAGTAATAATCAACAACCCCTAAACAGTGTTCCAAACCCTATGGACAAACTTTTAGCTCCTTCCGCTCTTTCAGCCAATAGCCTTTAAGATACCAGCCCACTTGGGAGTGGTCTCTTTTGCTTTAAAAAGCAGCAGCAGCCATGCACTCACTCTCTTGCTTCAGAATCCATTTCCGGCTACTGGACTCCTTTCCTGGTCATGCAGAGGGCTGTTGTCTAGGATGGTGATCTGTAAGTTTTCCCTTTAAATAAATAACCCCTTTATTAATCATAATTCCAAACTGGTGTGAGACTGTTTTGTGACTTACGCCATCATCTGGCGCCCCACGTTAGGCGCCATTCTGTAGACTGAGGTTTCTCTCTGTCCAGTTCCCCAGCCATTTAGTCCCAAAGAAAATCACACAGAGGTCTCCATAAGTTATAAACTGATTGGCCCGTTAGCTCGGGCTTCTTGTTAACTCATAACTTATATTAGCCCATTATTCTAGTATATACTAGCCACCTTTTTCAGCAGGGCAAGTAACATCTTCCTTCTTGGGTGTCTGGGCAGGACTGGGCTTCCTCCTTCCCAGAATTCTCCTGTTCTCATTGTCCTGCCTCTACTTCCTGTCTGGTTGTCCCGCCTATACTTCCTGCCTGGCTACTAGCTAATCAGGGTTTATTTAAAACATAATTGACAGAATAGAGAATTGTCCCACACCATTGTTCAATATTAATAACAAACCCACCAGGTAAAAGCTATCCTATGGGCCTTTTCTTACAGGAAAGATTTGCAGTAGTCACATAGTTAACAAAGTTATGGAATCTAAACTCAATGTAATCTGCCCTGTAATCTGTGTTCTGTTATCTGAATTTCTATAATATATTTTCTCCCAATACATAGGGGAAAAAAAGGAGCAATGGGACATAACACTGAAAAGAAAAAGTACTATTAACCTAATAGTAGAAGACAAGAACAAAAGGAAAAACAGACAGTGAAAGCAGTCTATCTCTGTGCCAAGGAAAAAAAAATGAGAGTGACTGTATTGGCTTTAAATTGGGGTTTTTATCCCCCTTTCAGTGATCTTCTATTATGAAAATAAGAATAATGAGATTCAGAGACATCTTTTCCTTCTAGAACACAAAATATTCATAACTCAGCAACTTTTTTGCTGTGCTAAAACACCATAATGAAGGTGATTTTAAAACATGTTTAATTTGCCTTCCAGTTTCAGAGAGTCGGAGTGCATGATTACAGAAGGAAGGAGCAGCTGAAAGTGCATGTCTTCATCTAAAACCATTAGGCAGAGAAAAAAAGCACTGAGAATCAAAAAAGACTGGAAGTCTGAAAGCCCAACCCTAGTAACAAACTTCAAACAGCAAGGCCAAGCCTCCTTATACTTCCCAAACAATTCCAATAGCTGGGGACCATGCATTCAAATATATGAGACTATGGGAGCCATTCTCATTTAAACCACAATAACTAATACAATTCAATGCATTTCCAAATATATCCATTCTAGAAGAAATCTAGCAGGAAAGATAACTTCTATTTTTGGAAACTCATATAAGAAACAGGAACAGCTCTCCAATCACTATCACATTTAAATAGAAATTTCCAGTCTCCATCAAGTTCTCCTAGACACTGAATGACCTCTTCTGCCCCCAAAGTATATCTTCTTTGAAGAATTAGTGAGAACACTATGAGAATCTACTTGAATTTGTTCATGAGCAACCATAACAGGAGGCTTATAATCACCTGTCAACTCTGGATCCAGTGGTTCTAACATCCTCTTCTGAGCTCAAAAAGCATGTGTGTGTGTGCACAAACACATATAAATAAATCTTAAAAATAAAGATCATCTACTTGATCTCTTCCCTCACCACAGATTCTCATTTTTATAATGTACACTACTGTAATTTGCTAAAGGGAAAATACTTTTCTAAAGTTATATGTTCCTGTTTCACTAATCTTTGCAAATGATATGTGGACAATACTTCTCATTCATAAAATAAAAAGTTATTACTTTCTATGGCATTATCAGAGATAAATATCTTATTTTTAAGAAAAACAAAAACTCTTCCTAAACACATACCTTGTCTTCTACTGATTACAGCATGTATTAAGGTATGAATCAAGGTGAAACCCAATTCTTCCTACCTGCCAGACAGTTGGTTCAGCTGACAAGTACTTGTTAGCAGATGATGTCAAATGTTAAGTCAGACACTAGTTATCAAAAAAGGGAAAAATATCTGTTCTTAGAAAACAGATAAATCAAAGTAAACAAACAAATACAAGAGTACCTTAGTTCAAAGGGGTTTATATTTCATTAACCCTTTTATCCCAAGCTTATGAGAACTCATAGGATCTGCTAACTTTAACTTTCCAGTTGCCCATATTCTCTTTTTAAAAAAACAGGCAAATTTCCATAGCTCATATTACTAAATACAAGCTCTCTGAGCAAGTGGGGGACTCCAGAAGAAATGCACCTCCACTGAACCTGGTTTAGCAGAAGCCTCATCTGCATGCTGCTTGCACCTTAGTTAATTATTAGCAGGAGCACAGTAGGAAGCCAAGAGCTCTAGTAAAGGGAGGGAAGGATACAGTGAGTGAATACTAAATGTCTTCCCCAAAGAATTGGGTAAAGGTTCAATTATTTTGTATTCAATAAGATATATCAGAAACCCCTGAAAAACAGACTACTTAGGCTTCCTAATAATCAAAATTTATATTTAAGCTTAGATTTGGGACATCAAATATTTGTAAATATTTTCATAAATTACTTTTCCTTCCTTCAAGATACATTTGCTATAACATATAAAAATATTATTACTATAAAAAGGGGGTTCAAATGCTTTAAAATACATGAATTCTTAATTCAATATTTGATAATCTCATATAATCAATTATCCTCTGCCTTACATGACTCCATGGGCAAAAGAAAACCAAATACAACCTTTTACATAAATAAAATTTGTAGTCAATGAATTACAGTAGTTTTATTAAAGAATGAAAGCAAGTTTAAACATTTACGTTGACCCAAACATGCTCATTTCAAATAAATTAACTTCCATAATTCAGTCTGAATTAAATTTCACACTTCATGTACCAAAGATCCCACTACTCTGATCAAAGAATTCACAAATGTCAAAACAGAAATTCCCAATAGTCAAATGCCTGGAGGAGAGGGAAAGGAGGCATCCTAAACCCTCAAATGAAAAAGAGGCTCCAGGACAACTGTCCGGGATCCTCTAAAACCCAGAAAGACAAATGACAAATTCATGAGGAGGAGTAAAACAGAGTGCGGTAAGAAAGCCAACTGCCGGTGACACAATGACCAAACAGGTTTCTTCTTTAGAATACTTCCCCTTCAATTAATAAAAAAAATGGTCTCAGCACCTAAAGAGTATTCAGATAGTGATGTTGAAAAGGAGTAGTGCGGGCAAACTGCACATCTCTTTGGGTAATAACAGCATTTAACCTAAATTTTACTTTTGGTGTATGTAAATTCTTAATCAACTGTGAAGAGTGAAAGAAAAAATTAAAAACTTACAAACAATATATCAATCTTTCTTCTGGATAATACAAGATATATTAGTAAAATATTTGTAAGTAAAAACAAATTAGGTATTCTGAAAATGACATCTTACACAAAATATAATTTGCCTCAAATATCTACATAAATTAAATACGTTTTTTCAGGGCACAGAAAAAACTTACTACAAAAGGGCAATGGCTCAGAATAAATACCAGAAAACATAGGAGGTTAGTTTTAATAATTAAATTCATAATTCATCTAATCTAGAAAATGCCAAAAATGTTTAAAGAGATATTCCATTTAACACGAACCAAACCCCCAGTGAGTAAGGACGACTAAATGGTTCTGCAATGTGATATGCTTACCTTTAATGAGATCAATACACAGTAGCAAACCCACAACAGATTAACTGCCCAGTAGCTATGATGTTTGTAAAACTATTACTTGGCTACAATTTCATTAAACTTTGGAACTGACCATGATTTGGGAAAAACAAACAACAAAAACATTCTTTTGCTAGTCAGGTATGCTTTAGTGCAAAGACAATTTTTTAAATATTATGTCTCTGTTTTTGGCACAGGAAAACATTTCAAAGCATTATTCACATTATTTTTATTCCCTAGAGTTAACATACTTTAGTGCCATATGGATACAAATATACTTCTGTTCATTTAACCATGCAATAAAACTATATAAAATAGAAAACTGCTAAAGTAAAATAACCTCATTCCACTGTAAGGTTTTTTTTAAAAATAATAACATGGGTGATGTGCCAAATAGCTGGGAGCGGCTCATTATAACTTCAGGGAGAATCCAAGTTGAAGGCTTATCTTGAGCTCTCAAATGCAGCTGTAAAACCTTGGGGTATAATCAAGAGTTAAAAGGTACAGATGAAACCTAAGCGTGTGAACCTGTTGTGAGGACGATGATGTTTGGTCACTGATGCTCTATAATAAGTCACATCTCTGTCACTGCTGCTCACTGGATCAACTAAGAGAACTTGCATCTAAAGTATTCAAAACATTTCAGAAAGTAATCATTGTGCTTCCCCCAAAAAATGCCTAGCACCTTTTTATTTCCTTAAATTCATAGTAAAATTTAGAGGAATATACAGAGATTTCTCACATGCCCACTACCCCAAATACATAGAGACTATATAATTTGCCTGGGATTACAAACATATCCACTAAAATAAGCTAGCTCTCAATTAATTAATTTTATTTCACCAGTAGTTTATAGTTTTCCTCATACATCTGTTCATAATGTATTAGATTTATATTTCAGGATTTCATTCTGAATGTTGTTATGATAAATGGCATTGTGTTTTCAAAAGCTATCCGTTCAGTGTTAGTTTATGACAAGTTGTTGATTTAAAAAATACTAATCATGTTCTCTGCAAAACTTCCATAAATGTTACTAATTTCAAGAGAGGTGCATGTGGTTAGTTGGTTTACATACGAGATGACAATACCATTTGTGTAAAAATTTCACTTATATTTCTTCCTTCCGAACCTGTACTCTTGCTTCCTTTTCTTCTCTTACTGCACTGGATACAACTTCCAGCATTGCAGTGAAAGAAATGGTGATAAAAATCATCCTCCTCAGTTCCTGACCTGGGCTGAAAACGTATTTTCTCACCTACATGATGTCATGTGTATATTTTTTGATAGATAGTCTTTATTAACTGATATTCCCAATTTATCAAAGGTTCTTGTCATGGATATGCTTTAGATCATTTTCATACATATATTTTTCATATGTGTGTATATAAATAATTACTCACAGTCGCTTCAAATCCCCAGTCTAACGAGTCCAATCTCCCTTCTACACAATTTTTGAAGCTTATTCAATGTTTTTAAGGAATATTTTATGCCAGTGTACGAACTGTAACTTTTTGATAGGCTCACGTAAAAATATAGTAAAAAGGCCGATAAAAGAGACAGAGGTGTCAGATCACAAATACTCTCTGATGAGGCCTCAGAATTTTAGTAAGGGGTTACATCTGGACTGAGTAGTGCAATGGGCAATGCTTTTTCCCCTCAACTATGAAAGATGGAACTATAACAAACTTATCAAACAAATAATTTTCTCTGAAAGGCCATCATAGCTGTGTGTTCAGGCCCAATAGTTAACATTGAAAAACTATGTAAGAATTACTTTAAACAGCAGAAAGACAACCAGGCGGTGATGGCACATGCCTTTAATCCCAGCACGAGGGAGGCAGAGACAAGTGGATCTCCGTGAGTTTGAGGCCAGCCTGGTCTACAGGAGCTAGTTCCAGGACAGGTTCCAAAAGCTACAGAGAAATCCTGTCTCAAAAAACCAAAAAAATAAAAAATAAAAAAAAATAAAATGTTGAAAGATATGCCACTAAATCAATTAATTAGCACATCAACTATACAAATTATCAGTTACACACCTAAAAATTTATTCTAAAGAAATACACATTTATCCAGATATAACCTTCACATAAAGTTTTGTATCATCTTTAACATACTAGAGGCCAGTTGGAATTTCTGAATTGACAAATGGTACAACTATAACAAATTTATACCATATAATAATGTTCAGTAATAAAAAGAAATAAGTATCAATCCATGCACTCACTTCAATGAAACTCCAAAGAATTATGTTGGGCTTCAGCAGCTAATCTCAAAAGATTACATATTCTATAATTCTATATAACAACATGAAATGATAATAGCAGTGAACTAGAAAGATGATCAGTGAATGTCAAACATAAAGGTAAGTAGAAAATAATGTGACATGATAAAATAACAAAGTAAGAGAATCTTAGTAAAGACATTATTCTCTATTTTAACTATGTATTTTTTAATATAATGAAAATGATATTGTACCGTAAAATTTCAAGGTGTTGCTTTAGAGGGGGAAATGCAGGTCAATGCTCTAGAAAATTCCAACACATTATTTCTTACACCTTTATGAGAACCGACAACTGAAATTAAGAAGCTTAATGAAAATAGTTAAATGTAGTCGCTCTCTTGTGTGTAGTACTGTTCTCTTGTGCGAATGGTTTTTAATTATTTAACAATTTCATGCATGTATATATTCTATTTCATGTATGTATATATTCATTTCTACAGCACCCCCATTGTCCTATGACATCTCCCACTCCTGCTAAAGCCTTTCTTCTCCTGCTACAAAGTTTCTGAATACCATCTATAGTGCCTCGGAGAGTCACGCCTTGAGTATACTGTTGGAAAATTTTCACCCGAAAGTTAAGTCATTGACTCATCAAACATGTAATATATTGTCCTCTAAAACTATTCCAAGTTTAGGTTTTGAAATTTTTACAAAAAGAACATATCACATAACTCATAAATAGTGTCTTCAACTAATTTACAGTAAAAAATTACAAATCTTCCTTTTATGTAACAATTAAAATTAATTCATATGATTATGTTCTATATAATATATCTGTGCTTTTCTACCACAGAATATATGGAGCATGGAGGTTCTCAAGATTATCTTAATGCAATTCTTAATTATCTTCTGGTATATGATCTAAGTATAAAGATAGGATTGGTTCCAACTTCAATTAATCAATATAGCTGCCAATGTGCTCTTCCTGCTGCTGCAATTAAGAATCAACATAAATATACAGTCACTTCTTGGCGCTTTTTAAAAGGTCTTTTGATAACATTTTAGCAATGTGTAGGTTTTTGTTCAAGTTCAAAGAATAAACTCCTTTGAGTGGGTTATAAAAACTTGCATTTTTGAGAATAAACTATTTGACTTCTAGAAATGGCAAGATTATGTATTAACAATTATATCTCTAAAACTTATTTGGCTTTATAAAACCTATACTGCAATAAATAGGACTCTTTCAGGGAACAATGGCATATACACACACCCAACCTCAAATTTACAGACGTGATAATGACTACTACTCAGAGTCAAACATTTATATGCAAAAAAGTTGTGCTTATAAATATTGTCCCAAATTCACATTTTAAAATAAAATAACTCTTTTTTTTTTTGCCCCGATGGATCAAGGTAGAAATAGAGACCCAAATAGGAGCACTGGACTGAGCTCTTAAGATCCAAATGAGAAGCAGAAGGAGGGAGAAT
>NC_022021.1:21456559-21458813 GCF_000317375.1 Microtus ochrogaster
TATTACAAATAATGCTGCTACCCTATCCTATAGCCATATTGATGAATATCTTGCATATCATCTTAGAACCTTCACCTGGTGATGGATCGAGATAGAGACAGAGACCCAAATTGGAGCACCGGACTGAGCTCTTAAGATCCAAATGAGGAGCAGAAGGAGGGAGAACATGATCAAGGAAGTCCGGACCACGAGAGGTGCACCCACCCACTGTGACAGTGGAAGTGATCTATTGGGAGCTCACCAAAACCAGCGGGACTGGGACTGAATAAGCATGGGATGAAACCGAACTTTCTGAGCGTGGCGGACAATGAAGGCTGATGAGAAGCCAAGGGCAATGGCACTAGGTTTAGATCCTAATACATGAACTGGCTTTGTGGGAGCCTAGCCTGTTTGGATGCTCAACCTCCTGGACCTGGATAGAGATGGGAGGACCTTGGACTTCCCGCAGGGCAGGGAATCTGGACAGCAATTCATTCTCGAGAGGGAGGGGGAATGGAGTAGGGGGGAGGGGGAGAGGGGTAGGGAAGTGGGAAGAAGAGGCGATGTGTCCGAGGAGTGGGAGGGAAATGGGAAATGGGGAGGAGGCGGAAATGTTTTTTTTCAACAACTAAAAAAAATAAACAAAAAAATAAAGAAAAAGAAATAAAATAATTCTTTTTCTTTGATTATTTTAATTGCCTTCTTTAGAGCAAAATGAGCACATGTAGTAATAAGCTCAAATATTATTACTGCTTTTCAGGAAGTTGCCACTACAAATTCCTTAGAATAAAAACAGAAGTCTATAGAGATAGCTATTCAGAATTTATCAAATAAGCAGGAGGTAGACATTGGGAGAAGAAAGAGACCAGAGATGGGTAGAATTAATTTGAAAGGGGTAAGGAAGAATCAATATGATCAATAGACATTATATGCAGAACTGAAAATGTAATCAACCTGTTTTGGACACTTTATGCTAAAAAGGAAATAACACATACTGAATTAATATATCTACAAAGTAAATATGTTATTTATTCAGTAATTATACATTCAGGAATCTTAATGAGTGAACATTAATAAAAGATCATTCCATTGGTCTACCCAAAATGAGGCCAAAGAGTCTCAGAAGAATTTCAAACATCCCGTCTCAAAAAGAAAGATTCTTAAGATAAATATTTAAGAGCTTACTTTAGTTTCTAGTCCATACACAGCTCTTCAACTATTGATACATTTCTCATATTAAAATCAGTTTTAGAGGGTGGGCTAACATTTTCAACAACATGATTATATTTTCTCCCATGAGACCATTGCAAATGTTTCATAGACTTCACAAATAAAGCCACCTGAACTTGTTATTTTCCATTAGAAAGAGTATTAAAGATTTTTGGCAGATATGAGACTATTTGAGTTTTTAGTTCATTTTTAGTTAGACTCTATGGCTTGTGTTTTGCAAAGAATGTACAACTTATCAAAGTTGTTAAGTTTATTGGCATAAAGTTATATAACCACATCTATTTACTATTGCCTTAATGACTACAAAAGATATATTCACTTTCTTCTAGATCTTTCCCCATCCTCAGATAACTCTGCCTTGGGACTTATTATTTTACTAATAATATGAAGCATGTGCCATATGAGTTAGTACTCTATATGACCGTTAATATTATGACAAAAAGATTAAAAATACTTCTATTAATATTATAAATCTTTCAAGTGTAAGTTTTCTACAGTGAATCATGACCATGCCTAAAAGTGGCCTTTGAAGTCTCCAAAAGGAGGATGGGGCTCCACAACGATGATTCCACCAGGACTATGATAACACCACTAAGCTGAAAAACCACCATGTAAAGATAGGCTTTAGACTAAGAATTGCTCAGAACAATTTCAAGGTGGCTAGATGAGATAATTCAGTCTCCCAGACTACTCTAGCTAGGACCTGAGACAAGTCTTGTACTTTCCCATTACACAGAGACGGTACAACAAATGATATAGTTACCTCCCCCAGGACTTGACAATTAACCTAAATTTTTCTTTTCAAGATTCCCTAAAGATTCTATCACCCCCAAACAGCAGGAAATACATTTAGAAACCAAATGTCTACATTCCCAAGAGGTGGGATGGATAATACAGGTTAGTAATTAGTCACCAATTACAAATGAACATATTTACTTATGTTTTCAAGGTCAAGCCGGGCGATGGTGGCACACACCTTTAATCCCAGCACTCAGGAGGCAGAGGCAGGCGGATCTCTGTGAGTTCGAGACCAGCCTGGTCTACA
>NC_022021.1:21458913-21464439 GCF_000317375.1 Microtus ochrogaster
TCTCTAAAAACCAAACAAAAAAGAAAAACGAAAAAGAAAAAAAAGAAAATCAAGGTCAAATAGAGATACAGTTTAGATAGGCAGGTAGTCATCAAGCACTACAGAGATCTAAATTATATAGCATTTAAAATGTTTTAATAACATAGGTTCATTTTTTTATAACAATGAGACATGTCTACTCCTGGCATCATCAGTCTACTTGGGAAAAGATGATGAGCATCGAAGAAACTTCACAATGAGGCTACTTTCTTTGTGGCAAAAGCAAGCCACTGAGCAAGAAAGTGCTCATGTCTCAATTGCTGGCAGTATGCTATCCAAACTGGACAAGTAGGATACTAGAGAGAGAGAGAGACTGCCAGCCTTTGTCAAGACAAGAGAGGACAGCCTTTCAGAATATTCTGCTTCATAGAAAAGTCTGTCAGATATGCTAAGGCCAAAAATAGATGCATCATTGCAAAGGAAACTTGGGTGACTGTTCAGGAAGCCAGCTGGTTCTGTCATTTCTCACATTTGTTTTTTGGATGTTGCTTGCTTGCACTTCCTGATTACTCAGGTAATAATATTTCGTTTTTGAGACTCTGATAGAGTTAAAGATGGTGATATTTATAGTTCTCCTTGTTATCAGAGTCAGAAAAGAAATTTTCTAAAGAAATATAAAGTGTATAAGATTGAGTGACATCAAAAGACAGTTTTGGTAATACAAGTTATAAAGTGAATCAGGCACTACCTTTTTGACTCACCAAAATAGGATAGGTAATGGAGTATTTTCTCTGAATTTGTCAAACATTGATGGACTAGGTATTACTGATATATTTTTTGCCTGTATATATTAAATAAAGATATTGTACTTATTGTATGTAGTTTTTCTTATATTAGTTATAATCATTTTTATTTAAGAAAATGGGGAAACTATAATATTTTGATTGTGCTCTAACAAATAAAGCTTATCTGGAGATCAGAATGTGGAGGTAGCCATTATTTAACCATAGAGGCCATGCAGTGGTGGCACATACCTTTAATGACAGCATCTGGGGATGAAACAGGAAATGATATAGCTGGACAGAGAGAGAAAGCAACAAGGCAGGGTGGAAACAGGAGGTTGGCTGTTGTAGGGAGAGGGCCCACTTGTTCTTCCCTGCCACCCGGCTAGCTTAGTCCAAAAATAACCACACAGGAATTGTATGAATTAAATCAGTGCTTGGCTCATTATCTCTAGCCTTTTATTGGCTAACTCTCACACCTTGATTTAACCCATTTCTACTAATCTGTATATTGCCACGTGGCAGTGGCTTACCAGGAAAGATTCAGCATGTCTGACTCTGGCGGCTCCATGGCAGCTCTCTCTGCTTTCTTCCTCCCAGAATTCAATCCTGTCTTCCCTGCCTAACTAAGTTCTGCCCTATCAACTAGGCCAAGGCAGTTTCTTTATTCATTAACTAATGAAAGTAACACATAGACAGAAGAACCTCCTACACCTTTTCCCCTTTTCTGTTTAAACAAAAAGGAAGGCTTTAACTTTAACATAGTAAAATTACATATAACAAAACAGTAGTCAAGCAAGAATTACAGTTACAATATTTATATCTACTTTATCTTTTATAATAACTAAGGAAAATTATATCTAGTCTTCAACTCCATCAAAGACTCCAGAAAGATACAATATTACCTAAGTAAACAGGAAGTACATTGTAAGCAACTTCCAGAATTCTAAAATTGACAGAGATATCTCGCTGCCTGGACAGTCACCCAAAGTTCTTCTATACTGTTGAGGCATCCATCTTCAGGCTACAGGCCCATAGTATTCAGCAGACTTTTCCATGAAGCAGGAAGTTTCAAAGACAGTTTAGCCACTTTCTTCTGTGTCCTGCAGAATGTCTCACAAATTTTTTCATGAAGCAGGAACTCCGAAGGACCATCTCACCTTTAGGCAAATTCAGTAGTCATCTCTCTATGGGTACTGCATGTCCAGTAAAGCAGTCCAGTCCAAGCAAGAAGAGTTTCTTGCCCAAATGCTAAGGAGCCTCTTCAATGCCCATCTTCCTCTTGAAGTAATTGGTACTGCCAGGAACAGACGTGTCTCACCATCATGAAAAGTCCTAAGTTATTAAAACATTTTAAATGCCGTATTCTGAGGGTCTCTGAAAGATTTGAAGAATACCTATATAACTGAAATACATCTCTATACATCTAGAAAGTCTAACATGACTACAATCTTGACTATTATAGATGACTATCTATTAAGCTATATTTCTTAATTATACATTACATTTTTTAAATAAATTTTATTTTATGTGCATTGGTGTGAAGGTGTCAGATTCCCTGAAACTGGAATTACAGACAGGTGTGAGCTGCCATGTGGGTGCTGGGAATTGAACCCAGTTCCTCTGGAAGAGCAGTCAGTACTCTTAATTACTGAGCCATCTCTCCAGTCCTATACATTACATTTTTAAATGAACTACACAATCACAATACCTTAATCAAGAGCAGAAATATACATGTAACAAAGTTGACCTTAAATCAATATCAATAAAGCAAGATCCAAAACAATGCAATTTATCTCTATAGCAGTTGGCCCCTTTTTGACTAAGAAGCTGGTAAGGTAAGAGTTGGCTGTGGTTTTTTTCCTTTGTCTCTTTGATCTTTCAACAGTTATCCAGATATCTGATTCCAGGTTTTTATTATTAAGACCAATTAAAATTCACAGTACAGTGCTTCTTAGTCTTAAATGAAAGGCTAAATTAAAATGTTCCAAGTAGATTTTAGCTATCAGAAATTTCAGGTTCTGTAAAGACAGAGAAAATGTTTTATAACTTATGTGAGACAAATTTAATGGCCTAATATTGTAGAGAAACACAACTGAAAGAATGTGTACTTTTCTTTCCTTTTTCCTTAAAGTATCTTTGTGTGCAGTATCTGCAGGAGTTTTCTGGGCTGCATGCAAGTGTGTGCATGGGTATGGACATTGGGGTCCAAGGTTAACATCAGTAGTCTTTCTTGACTGCTTTCCACACTGTTCATTTAGAAGAAGTCTCACTTGATCTTACGGCCACTTTCATCAGTCAGTTTGCTCTAGGGTTCCCTATTTATGTCTTTCAAGTGCTGGAAGTACATACAGTCCACCTTGCACACCTGCCATTTATGAAGGTATGGGGGGGATCAGTAATCTGGTCCTCATAATTATGAAACAAGCCTTTTAAATACTCAACCATCTCCCAAGGCCCCCCAAATCATATATTCTTAGGATACTGGATACTTTTCTACATATGTCACTTAGAAAATGTTAGATAATAGTGTTGCTTAAATTTTCTGTACGTTCCAATTTTTTCCTCACCCATCAGTGCATTATTGAAAGTAGTATGGAAATCTCCAACTATACATGGATTTATTTAACAATTAATTGAGTCAGTTTTGCATTGTATCTTCTCTGTGATTTCAAGATCTGTTATTAAGGACATGAACAATTGGAATTATTATGCCTTGCTGAAGATTCACTCCATTCATCAGGATACAATGATCTTTTCAGAACTAGTAATACTCCATATAATAACCTCTAATGTTAATATAACCAGTCTGACTTTCATTTGAATAACTGCCACCATTATCAACAGGAAGAGAATACTGCTATTCATATTTCTAAATGTCCAAAGAGTTAATTTTCATTTTCTTAAAATAATAGTTTAGAATTATACTGAATTTTTTCTTCCAGAACTTTAAAGTTATTGCTCCATTATGTTCTACATTATGTTATTTCTTTTCTAAAATGTAAGATGTCAGATTGGAGAGATTCCTAATAGGCTAAGTACTCCTGAGCATGCACTAGAGCGGGAGAATCTGCAGAACCCACATAAAGCCCAAGTTTGAGCATGTACCTGTAACCCTAGCAGCACACACATGGATGGAGCCCTGGGGCTCGGGGCTCACAGGCTAGCCAGGGTAACCCATTTGTCTCACAGGCTAGCCATGATAGCCCATTTGTGGGCATCAGTTTAATGATGAGATCTATCAAAAAAAAAAAAAAAGAATCTGTGGATACCAGAGGAAAATACATACACTCTGACCTCCACATGCACAAGAGCTAGCAGCATCCTACACACACACACACACACACACACACACACACACACACGTACACACAAGCAAGCACGCAAGTACACACACCCATATATACAAACAAATAAAACAAAAAGAAACAAGTAACATACAATGTCTTTTCCTGTTTCACCTGTGTTTAAGACTCACTCTAAGTAAAGTAGCCTAGATGCAGAAAAACAAACCGCACATTTTCTCTCATTTCTGAATGTTGGCTTTGAACACATACATGTGTGTGTGTTTCACTTAAAATATCCACAGAACAGAAAATCAGTAAGGCATTGTACTGGCTAGTTTTGTGTCAATCTGACAGACTAGAATCATTCAGGAAGAGGGAAACTCAATTGAGAAAAGCACAGAGATGGGGATTGTGGGCAAGCCTGTGGTGCATTTTCTTGATCAATGATTTATGTCGGAGGGGACAGCTCACTCTGGGCAGTGCCATCCCTGGCAGGTGGCCCTGGGTGCTATAAGAAAGTAAGCTGTACATGTAACAGGAGAAAGTGAGTAAGCAGCCTTCCTCCACACCCTCTGCATCAGTCCCTATTTCTATGTTTCTGCCTTGAGATTTCTGCCCTGACCTCCCAGTAAAATGAAATAAATGCCTGTTGTTCTCAAATTCTCTGTGGCCAAGGTGTTTTATCACAAAAGGGCCATGCAAAGAGCCCTGGTAGTACACACACACACACACACACACACACACACACACACACACACACATATACACGCAGGATTTTGAAATGGAGTTGCCTTACAATAGTGACTATGCTGCAGAATTTAATGTCAACTAATCGCCTGCAAAGAGGGAACCCTGAATGATAAAATGCCTCCATAAAATCAAACTATAGGCAGGCATGCCTATCTGGCATTTTTTTAACTAGTGATCAATCAGGAAAAGTCCAGTCCACCATAGGTGGAAATAGCCCTGAGCTGGTGGTCCTAAGTTATATTTAAAAAGCAGGCCGAGCTAGCCATGAACAGCAAGCCAGCAGACAGTACTTCTCTGCATCGACTCCTGCCTCCAGGTTCTCACCCAGTTTGAGTTCCTGATTTGACTTGTCTCGATGTACTGTATTCAGAATATGGAAGTCAAATAAGCCTTTTCCTCTAAAAGTTGTATTTTTTCATGGCATTTCATCACAGCAATTGTATCCCCAAGACAGTGACAATTTACTACTAGATACCATAGACTATCAAATATAAAACCTTTGCTAAGAATGAGTTAACCTTTTTTTGACCTCTTTCCAGTGAGGTCCTGAGGCAAGGCAATACTGCAAGCACAAGCAGGAGCATGCAAACTCAAAATGAATAAGCAAAATTGGCCAAAGCAGCCTATCAGCTACTAAAAGCACAGTAACTAATGGCATGCACTCCTAGCCACCTTCCAAGGTTTTGTTCAAATGAATTATTAGATCAGGTGTTATCCCAATAGCTGGT
>NC_022021.1:21466924-21468714 GCF_000317375.1 Microtus ochrogaster
TATATTAAAATTGTATCTTCTTGTACCCACTGGCCTGGATTAATTAAATTCGCCTTCACATCTGCACTTCATTAAAGGCTCCTGAGGCCTCGGTAAGGAGACACTACAGTCCCAGCTCTCTAATATGGTGTCAGCTGTAGAAAAAAACTCCAAAGATGACCAAAATTCAGTGATTAATGTCGCAAATCCCTTTTTTCTTTTCATGTTTCTTTCTTTTCCTCGCAGGAGAGAATATTCAAGATATATTACATGCTCAAGCATGCTTCTATTAGCACCTTTCCCTTGATGTTTAGCACAACAGAGTCAAGGTCCATTCAGACTTACATATGACGGCTCCAATTTGCTGTTCTGATCCTGGCAAGCTGAATTGATTAGCTTGCTGTCATGATTTGGTAAAATCAGACAATATAGTATATTAATTATCTAACTGTATTGGGAACTAGAAAATAAACCAAAACTAATAATCATAGCACGGTGGCACATACAACCAAAAAGAGTGGCTGGTAACACAACAAAGCCCCCAAGGCCCTGAACAAACGTTATTAAGGAGAATAGCTATAGATAGGAGCCACTGGTTATATTCTCTAAGCAAGCATCAATGGCTGTATTTGTCTTCTGTCAGGAGCCGTTTCCCCCCAAAATTATTACAGGAACCATCGCCCTGGGGAGTCTGCAGAGAACCCCACACCCCCAATTGTATTGAGAACTGTTCTATTGACAGAGCCTACCCCACACCCAATTATCTGTTAATAGAGAGCTATCTGTTAGCAGAACCCGCCCCACATTCCAAACTATCTAGAGAACTAGGTGTGTCAACCTGTGAACTCCTGGCCTACATGACCTGACCGAACGTAACCTCCTGGCCTACATGCCCATGGACCATGCGGCAAGATTCCATGCCCCTACCCCCATCCCAAGCCAAACTCCTCATCCTATATAAGCTGTAATCTGACTCTAATAAACGGAGGCTCTGACAAACCTAGCATGGCCTTCTTCGTCTCTTTCCCCCCATATCTTCCAGATAGCGCCTCTCTGGGACCCCGGAATTACTGAACTACCAGGCGGGTTACAACCCCTAGACTGAGTAACCCACCGAGGCGGTTTACAGTCTTCCCTATAAACTGAACTTGAAACAACACTGGTGGTTGGCTGCTGCTGTGGTTACAAAGGGCATATATTCTCTATTGGGAAACACTGCTAACCTCTATCCATAAAGTTGGATGAAAAAAAGATACATTTAAATGAGGCTTGAACAACAGTAGATTATTTTTGAATTGCAAAAAGTCAATCAATGTCATTGTTTCCTATGATCAACGCTTAGACATAATTTTGGAAATGTCCACAGCCTGAATTCATGCAGAGTGGAACTTACAGCAAAGACCATGTGCGCTGCCAACCAAGGACTGCTGGGATTTTGAACAAAAAAATTACCACATGTCACAACATGACACACACTTGTTGAAAGCAATAGTTTGTTGTTGTTCTTGAATTTAAAATTGCCTTTGTAACTAAAGAAAATAATATTCAAACTCCCATAATTTGGAAGCTTATGCCAATACATTCTAGTTGTAGGAAGGCAGTACTTCCCCAAAGAGATGGCTAACCTGAGCTTGTGAGAGCTCAAGGACCCTGGTCAGAGAGCTAGGGAACCGGCAAAATTGTATAACTTTGTCTTTTCTGGGGCCCTAGCAGTGTGACCAGGACCTGTTCCTGATGCATGAGCCGGCTCTTTGGAATCTATTCCCTATGACAGAATGCCTTGTTCAGCCTTGATGCAGTGGGGGGGGGGG
>NC_022021.1:21469044-21473027 GCF_000317375.1 Microtus ochrogaster
ACATAATAAATAAATAAATAAATAAATAAATAAATAAATAAATATTTTTTTAAAAAATGAAAAAAAAAAAAGAAAGTACAATGATTTCTATAGAAATGCCAACCAGAGGAACACAAGCATACTTTTATTCAAAAGTACATAGTCAGTTCTTTTTTAGGATGAATTTTGGAGCCACCTATACCTTTAAATTCTAGTGCCACACAGACATTACTCCACTAGAATTTGTGTCTCCTAGGAGACAAAAACCTTTCTGAGCTGGTGTTGTGATGCGATGCGTATCTGTAATTCTAGCACCTGGGAGACAGAAGAAGAATTACAAGACCAACCTAGTCTACATAGCAAGACTATTGTCAAAAACAAAGGGCTGGGGACACAGTCAGTGGCTGTGGGCTTACATAGCATGTGCTGTTCCTGGATGCTACCCTTGGCACCAGAAAAACATTTCATTTATAGAGGGTAGGTGTAAGGTAGAGGCTTACTGTTTGACAACTGCCAGTTCACTAGGGCATGGGACAGCAGAAACAGCTTCATTGCAAGGTATCATTCTTGCAGTAACAGAAGAACTAAACAATAAAAACCCTAAGGTTTGCATGTATGCTGACTCCTAGAGAGTGGGGACTATCTGACATGGGTCAAACAGTGGGAAACTGAACTCTGGGGTCAGGAAGAACTGCAGCCTGTGGTGAAGGCCCACCAAAACGACGAGTTACTTAAAGGGAATTTCAAAAGTTGTAAATATAGGGCATCTTGGTATCCATCAAATAATTACCTTCCAAAATAACAGTACACTAGAACCAACAAGTAAACATGACAGAAGACTTTACTGATGCTGTTACTCAAGTTGATAACCTACCTGGACAAGGGGGAGCTACAGCCATCAGTGAGAACTGATCACTAACACACACCATATTAGCTGATTTTATGTCAGCTTAACACAGCTAGAGTCATCTAGAAAGAGGAAATTTAAATTGAGAAAATGTCTCCCTACAATCCATCAGTAAGGCATTTTCCTAATTAGTGTTTAACAAGGGAAGGCTGAGCCCATTGTGGGCTGGTGGTGGTGGGTTCAATAACAAAGCAGGCTGAACAAGCAGACCTCCTCCATGTCCACTGTGTCAGCTCTTGCCTCCATATTTCTACCCTGTTTGAGTTCCTGTCCTGACTTCCTTCAATGATGAACTGTGATGTGGAAGTGTAAGACAAATAAACTTTGAAGAAAGAAAATGAAGGATTTATCAGAAGATAGAAAGATCTTCCATGCTCGTGGATCTGTATCCTTAACATAATAAAAATGACCACCTTACCAAAAGCAATCTACAGATTCAACAAAATTCTTAGACTCAACGAAATCCCCATTAAAATCACAACACTAATCTTTACAGACCTTGAGAGAGCAACACTCAACTTCATATGGAAAAACAAAAAACCCAGAATAGCTAAAACAATCCTGTACAATAAAAAAACTTCCAAAGATTTCACCATCCCTGATTTCAAGCTCCTACTACAGAACTATAGTAATAAAAAAAACTGCACAGTATTGGCATAAAAACAGACAGGCAGATGAATGGAATAAAATCAATCATAAAATGGGGAAGGAGTGGATGGGGTGGGAAACAGAGGGGAAGTAGGGAAGAGGGACTGGCAGGAGATAGGGGAGGGGAAACTTAGGTCAGACTTTAAAAAGAATTAATGAAGAATAAATACATGGCAAATAGAAGAAACAATAACTGAATGAATGATTAAACAGGGATGCAATCAAGAAATCTTGCACCACACTGGTTCAGGGTGAAAAAAACAGCAGTGCCTGTCTTCAGACAATTATAGAAGAAGCTGGAAGTTATAAGGCAGTATCTCTGCCAAGACCACCTTGGCTTTTGAACCTGACAAACCTGAGCAGCATCATGGTGGGATCATACTAAGTATTATCTATGAAGATAAATGCACTAACTTCTTATAAGTGAATGGAGTGCTAGGAATATACCTCTTAGTTTTCAGGTTGTGTCTACCTTTAACAAGAGCATCTGAGACGAAATTTCCAGGGAATACATTCTGCCCGGCTATTAACTACCGAATACACCACTCCCACCAAGCTCATCTTGGAACACCAACGTCAATGACAAGACAGAAGTGTTCCTGGCTATAATGGAAAAGAGAGGCTTGCTACATGCCTGTCATGCCATGGTGGGCTGAAATGTAGACACACCTTGTTTCTGTGTGTAGAAAGCTATTACACAGAATAGAATGGTGAGCTTCTGGTAGGAATAATATAGTAGGCACTGTGTGGGGCCTTATAGCATACTCTGACAAAACTATGTCCTCGTGGGAGCTGCTGAGATGACTCAGTAGGAAAAGTCACTTGCCAGCCACTAATGCAAGTCTGCTGACCAGAGTTCCATCCCTAGAACTCAAATAAATGCAGCAGGAGAGAACCAAACTGTAAAAAATTATCCTTTGGCCTCCATGTGCCCACTCTGGCAGATATGCCTGCACACATCATTAATATACATGCAATAGAAGATAAATTTAAAAAAAAAATTTACCTTAGAGTAATCTCTCTCTAGTTAGTTCTGATTCAACTTGGCAGGCCCATAATTTGCAAACAATATTTGGTAAAACATTATTGCGGGAGTTTTGGGGGGTAGTTTTTTTAGATGGGATTCATAATTAACTTGGTTAAGTTTTAAATAAAACAAATACCCATATCATAGGTGGGCTTTAACCAATCAGTGAAAGTCTTAACAAAATTAACTTGCACCCATCACAGAAAACAGAATGCTGCGGGAGCTAAACTCTTTAGACTTTGGTTTCAAATTCAGATTACAATTCTTTACTGAGACTTCACAGAAAACAAGTCTCCCTCCCCTCTCAGTCTGTGTGAGGGGGGTGTGGGTATTTGGGTGCGGGTGTAGGTGTGTGTATAGGGATGTGTGTGTAGGTGTGTATGTAGGTGTATGTGTGTGGAGGTATGTGTGTGCACATATGTGTGTATAGGTGAGTGTGTAGCTGTGTGCTGATACACATACAGAATCCTGACTACCCATCTACCCATAAAGCTGTAGTGTGCTGGGGTCTCCTCTCCTGACACATCTAGTAATGGGAGAAAATAAATAAGAAAACTAATAAAACATTATGCATGCTAAAGGAGAATGGCTTTAAAAGCACATAGGAGACATGAGGGTGAGAGGGACCAGTCTATCCTACACAAATCAAAGAAACCATTATTAAAGGTTGAACTAAGACTGAAAGATCAATAAATACCCTCAAACTGATGGGGCAGTAAAACACACAGCCAGCACCACATGCTCTTTCCCTAAGAAGAGTACTAGAGATATAAAACAGTATGACGGATTTTTTAAAAAGTCAGTAGGTTTATATAGCTCAAACATAGAGTGAGTTGGGTTAGGGCAAGAAAGAAAGTAAAAATACCACAGACAAAAAGGGTGAAACAGAATTCACATCTCTGAAGGCTCAGCAGTCCATGACCAAGGTGCAGGCTAATTTGGTTTCCAATGAAGAGCTTTTTGTTTTGGGATTTCTTTAATGTTCTTCAATCCTTCCTTGCTTCCATTCCGCACCCCCACATGTATTTACCTTCTCACTGCCCCACATACCCATTACTCCAGTGTCACACAAGGAGAGAAAAATCTCTGTCACCCCACCATTGTATCCTTACTTAAGTTAACTTACTTAAGCTCTTTAAAACCCAATTTAAAGAAAGATTACATTTTGAATTTGAAGTTAGGAACACAATTCAGTACAGAGCAGTAAAACTTAAAGTAAGCTAATTAAGAGATAATGTAAACTGCAGCTAAACTACTGCAAATGAAGACAGAGAGAGAGACAGTATGGAAAGACGTTAGAATGACAAGATGTGGACACTATCAAGGACTGAAGCAACAGAATTTCTGACTTAAATACTGGATGAATGATAGTACTAACCATCTAAAAAGAACAATGATAGTACTAACCATCTAAAAAGAACA
>NC_022021.1:21473127-21477877 GCF_000317375.1 Microtus ochrogaster
CTAACCATCTAAAAAGAACAATGATAGTACTAACCATCTAAAAAGAACAAGCTAGTTAATGTCCACATAAAATCCAGAGACATCATTCTCTAAAATCCAAGTCCAGCAACCATCTAAAAAGAACAAGCTAGTTAATGTCCACATAAAATCCAGAGACATCATTCTCTAAAATCCAAGTCCAGCGATAAGCAGAAGTGAGAAGTCGGAATGACTTAGGATTACTAAGGACCACATCATAGACTCCATCATCAATGAAGGGCCTGAGATCTGCTTATCCGCTACTTAGAGGTTGTTCAGGTTTTTTCTACTTTGTGCATGCTAGCACAGAGCTGAATTCCTGGATCAATGACAATGAAATGAAGGAAGTGCAATAATGATGGCATGGCACCATCTTATTTGCATTGGTTCCCTAGCTTCTGATCTCCAAGAGGGAAATCTAAAACCCTAAAACCGAAGAGAAGCTGTTACAGGAGTACAGCACGTGGGAATCTTTATTATGGTGGGTAATACACAAGCATGTTCTTTGTCCCTCAAGAATGCACATTTACAACTATAACTCTGACTTATGGTTCAAAGAAACAGCAGGCCTAGAGTTCTGTTGTTGTTTGGTGGTGATGGCAGTGGTGGTGGTGAATTTTTGAGACAAGGTCTCATGCTAGCCTAAATTGGTTTTCAACTTATTATGCAGTCCAAGCTGGCCACAAGTTTATGGCAATCCTTTGGTTTCTACCTCCTACGTGCTGGGATTAGAAGGATGAGCTACTGTGCTCAGCTAAAAGCCTTGTATTCTCAGCTGATATAAGACATACAAGCGTAAAGCATGGGAGACACAGAGTAGACTATCACAACACCCACCCAGCTATTCCATTCAAAACCGCAAATGCAATTGCCCAGCAACCACACACCTAGGGCCCAGGTATTTTAGACAGACTTCTATTATGGTGATGAAGTACCCTAACCAAAGCAAGACAGGTGGGAAAAGGAATATTTCATTCATACTTTGCCGGGACACACAGAGCTGTGAGCCCATTCCACCTTGTCTGAAAGTCAGAGTTTGAGCTTATTTAAGTTGTTAAAAACAGGTGATCTGTAAGTTTTTTCCCCTTTAAATAAATACCACCCTATTAATCATAATTCCAAACTGGTGTGGCATTTTTTGTGACTTAAGCCTTCAGGGGAGTGTGCTTTGGGGCTATTCTTTTTTGTTTCTTTGTTGCTATGTGGGCTATTGTATTGCTATTTTTAAGTTTATCTTATTCTGAAGCTTGAAAAGAACAAGCAGTCCTGAAGATTTCTTACAATCTCATTAACAAAATATGCTAAGCTTGACAACAGTCATTTCTTGCTTCAAGCTAGAATTAGACATTTCTCTTAAAATTCAGACTGCTTTTTAAAGCAGTGGTTCTCAACTTTCCTGATGCCTTGATATTTTACTACAGTTTCTCATGTTGTGCTGATCCCCAAACATACAATTATTTTCATTGCTGCTTCATAACTGTAACTTTGTAATTGTTATAAATCATAATGTGAATATCTGATGTGGACAACACAGTTTGCTCCAGTGCACAGGGGACATAAGAGCCAGAGGGGAGTGTTTCTGCCATTGGGTTATCCCCCATCCCACCCCACCCCCAAGCCCATTTTTTCACCTTCTAGGTCCTTGGAACCCTGCAACACAGCTTGCTCTACTGCTGAGAGGTGAGTCAGCAGCCACAGCGCCGGAAAGCAGGACACCCCACTCTCTGGAACCTCCCCAGTGGAACAAAACCCAGAGGCCCTTCACTAACTCCTTCTACTTTTCTAGTCAGCCAGCGGGGAGTTTTCCTGATGCTGGGCTATCCCCCAAACCATCCCGCCCCCAAACCAGCCTTTTCCCCTGAAAGGTTCTTGGAACCCTGCGACAGAGCTTGTTCCAATACTGAGGGGACCTAATAGGTGGGACAGCAGCCACAGCACCAGACAGCTGGGACCTCCCCAGTGGGACAATCACAAGGGCCCTTCCCCAACTCCCACAGCTTTTCTGCCCAGCAAGCAGGGAGTTTTCCAGCTGCTGGACTATTCTACAACCCACCATGCCCCCAAACCCGCCTTTTCTCCTGCTAGCTCCATGGAATCCTGCAACAAAGATTGCTCCAATAGTGAGGGAACATAAGAGAGGGCAGACCAAGAAAAATCCCCAAGTACTCAGACAGCCACAGCAAGGATTGGACCAAAATGCCAAAGCACTGCCGGCCTCATTTGAAGGAAGAGATGGGTAGGGGCCAATGCAAGAATGGCTCCAACATCCTAAAAAGCAACATGGTAACACCAGAATCCAGTGGACACACAACAGGAAGACTTGATCATCCTAACCCAGAAGAAGAAGAAGAAAACAACTTTAAACCTAACTTTATGAAAATGATGGAGACCTTTAAAGAGGAAGTGAAAAACTCCCTAAAGAAATAAAAGAGAAGACAAACAAAAAGTTGGAAGAAATTAATAAGTCCCTCAAAGATACCCCCCCAAAAAAACAAGAAAAGGCAATAAAACAGGTGAAAAAAAAAACAGTTCAAGACTTGAAGACTGAAATAGAGGTAATAAAGAAAACACAAACCGAAAAAAGTCTGGATATGGAAAATCTGGGTAAATGAACAGGAACTACAGAAACAAGTATAACCAACAAAACACAAAAGATAGAAGAATCTCAGGCACTGAAGATGCAATATACGAAATAGACTCATTGGTCAAAGCAAACATTAAATCCAACAAATTCTTAACACAAAACATTCAGGAAATATGAGAAACTATGAAAAGACCAAACCTAAGAATAATGGAGACAGAAGAAGAAGAAGAACTCCAGCTCAATGGCATAGAAAATATATTCAACAAAATTATAGAAGAAAACTTCCCCAACATAAAGAAGGATATCTCTATGAAGGTACAAAAGCTTACAGAACACCAAATAGACTGGATCAAAAAAAAAATCGAATCACCATATAATAATCAAAACACAAAACATACAGAATAAAGAAAGAATATTAAAAGCTGCAAAGGAAAAAGGTCAAGTAACATATATAGGTAAACCTATCAGAATTACACCTGACTTCTTAATGGAAACCATGAAAGCCAGAAGGTCTTGGATAGATGTGCTGTAGACACTAAGAGACCATGTATGCAAGCCCAGACTACTATAGCCAGCAAAGATTTCTTGCAATTTCAATGGAGAAAACAAGATATTCCATGACAAAAACAGCTTTAAACAATATGTATCCACAAACCCAACCTTACAGAAAGTACTAGAAATAAAACCTCAACCCAAGGAAGCTAACTACACCCACAATAACACCCCCACACACACACCAGCATAACCCAAAGAAGGGAAACACACAAACACTACTACCAAAAAATAACCAGAGTTAAGAGTCATTAATATCACTTAATACCAATGGAATCAATTCACCTATAAAAAGATACAGGCTAAGAGAATGGATATGAAAACAAGATCCACCATTCTGCTGTTTACAAGAAACACACCTCAACCTCAAAAACAGACACTACCTCATAGTAAAGTGTTGGGAAAAGGTTTTCCAATCAAATGGACCTAAGAAACAAGGGGGGTGGCTATCCTAATATATAACAGAATGGATTTCAAACTAAAAATCAATCAGAAGAAATAGTGAAGGATAATTTATACTCATAACAGGAACAATTCATCAAGATGAAGTCTCAATCCTGAATATCTATACCCCTAATACAAGAGCACCCACATATGTAAAAGAAACATTACTAAAACTTAAATCACAATCAAACCCCACACACAAATAGTAGGAGATTTCAACGCTCCTCTCTCACCAATGGACAGGTCAACCAAACAGAAACTTAACAAAGAAATGAGAGAACTAACAGATGTAATGAATCAAATGGACGTAAAAGACATCTATAGAACATTCCACCCAAACAGAAAAGAATATACCTTCTATTCAGCACCTCATGGAACCTCCTCGAAAATTGATCACATACTCAGTAACAAAGCAAACATCCACATATACAAAAAAAAAAATGGAGTAACCCCCAGTGTCTTATCAAATCACCATGGAGTAAAGTTAGAATTTAACAAAAATACTACTCCCAGAAAGCCTACAAACTCATGGAAACTCAGAAACTCAACAGTCAACTACTGAACCACCCCTGGGCTAAGGAAAAAATAAAGAAATAAATTAAAGCTTTCCTGGAATTCAACAAAAATGAAGGCACAGCATATACAAACCTTTGGAACACTATGAAAGCAGTGCTAAAAGGAAAGTTCATAGCACTAAGTGCCCACATAAAGAAAAAGGAGAAAGCTCACATTAGTGACTTCACAGCACACCTGAAAGCGCTAGAAAAAAAAAGAATCAGACTCACCCAGGAGAAGCAGAAGACTGGAAATAATCAAGTTGAGGGAAAACAAAGAAAACAACACAAAGAATCAATGAAACAAAGAGTTGGTTCATTGAGAAAAATCAACAAGATTGACAAACTCTTATCCAAACTAATCAAAAGGGAGAGAGAGAACATCCAAATTAACAAAATCAGAAATGCAAAGAGGGACATAAAAACAGACACTGAGGAAATTCAGAGAATCATTAGGTCTTACTACAAAAACCTGTACTCCACAAAATTGGAAAATGTAAAAGAAATGGACAATTTTTTACATAAATACAATATACCAAAATTAAATCAAGACCAGGTGAGCAATTTAAATAGACCAATAAGCCTCAAAGAAATAAAA
>NC_022021.1:21478137-21479245 GCF_000317375.1 Microtus ochrogaster
CATCCATCATGATCAAGTAGGCTTTATCACAGAGATGCAGGGCTGGTTCAACAAATAAAAGTCTATCAATGTAATCCATCATAAAAATAAACTGAAAGAAAAAGACCATATGATCATTTCATTACATGATGAAAAAGCATTAGACAAAATTCAACACCCATTTATGATAAAAGTCTTGGAGAGATTAGGGATACAAGAATTATATCTAAATATAATAAAAGCAATTTAAAGCAAGCCAACAGCTAACATCAAATTAAATGGAGAGAAACTCAAAGCTATTCCACTAAAATCAGGAACAAGACAAGGCTGTCCACTTTCTCCATATCTCTTCAACATAATTCTTGAAGTTCTAGCAATAGCAATAAGACAACATAGGGGGATCAAAGGGATTCGAATTGGAAAGGAAGAAGTGAAACTTTCGTTATTTGCAGATGATATTATAGTGTACATAAGTGACCCCAAAAACCCTACCAGAGAACTCCTACAGCTGATAAATACCTTCAGTGATGTGGCAGGATACAAGATGAACTCAAAAAAAAATCAGTGGCCCTTCTATACACAAAGAAAAAGATGAGAGAGAAATCAGAGAAACATCACCTTTCACAATACCACAAATAACATACAATATCATGGGGTAACACTAACCAAGAAAGTGAAAGACCTATTTTACAAGAACTTTAAGTCTTTGAAGAAAGAAACTGAAGAGGATACCAGAAAGTGGAAATATCTCCCATGCTTTTGGATAGAAAGGATCAACATAGTAAAATTGGCAATCCTACCAAAAGCAATCTGTAGATTCAATGCAATCCCCATCAAAATCCCAACAAAATTCTTCACAGACCGTGAGAGAACAATAATCAACTTCATAGGGAAAAACAAAAAAACAAAGATAGACAAAACAATCCTATATAATAAAGGAACTTCTGGAGGCATTACCATCCCTGACGTCAAGCTCTATTACAGAGCTATGGTAATGAAAACAGCTTGGTATTGGCATAAAAACCAGGACGTTGAGCAATAGAATCAAATTGAAGACTGGGATATTAATCCACACACCTATGAAAACCTTATTTTTGACAAAGAAAATAAAATTATACAATGAAAAAAA
>NC_022021.1:21486723-21488230 GCF_000317375.1 Microtus ochrogaster
TTTGCCAGTGACCTTGCCAACAAGGGGCCTACCTCTTTGATCCAACCGCAGTGGGACGTCTGCTCTCGTTATTGCGTGCCCTTCCCCACCTCGTGGGTGCCTCTGCCTGCCTCTGCCGCTGCGCTGGTCCCCGCTGCTTACGTCGGCTGCCCCGCTGCTTGCGTCGGCTGCCCCGCTGCTTGCCTCTACCTCCACGCAGGTCCCCGCCGCTTGCGTCTGTCGCCGCTGGTCCCCCAAAGCCTATTTTTGATTGCAGCACCGCGCCTCTGCGCCGCGACTGCACGCCTCTGCGCCGCGACTGCCTATTTTTATTTTTTTTAAAGATGTATTTATTTATTATGTATACAATGTTCTGCCTCCATGTATGCCCGCACGCCAGAGGAGGGCGCCAGATCTCATTACAGATGGTTGTGAGCCACCATGTGGTTGCTGGGAACTGAACTCAGGACCTTTGGAAGAACAGCCGGTTCTCTTAACCACTGAGCCATCTCTCCAGCCCGCAGCATTATTTTTAATAGGCAGAACGTGGAAACAACCTAGATGCCCCTCAACTGAAGAATGAATAAAGAAAATGTGGCATATCTATACATTAGAGTACTACTCAGTGTTAAAAAATAATGGCATCATGAAGTTATCCTGAGTGAGGTAACCCAGACCCAAAAATATAAATAAAGGACATTGAGCCTTATAGTTCATGATCCTAGAGAAGCTAAGTAATACGGTAAAGGAAAAGAAAAACATATATAGACCCACCTGTAAACTGGAAACAGACAAGATTGCCTGACAAAATTTGGGAGTGTGGGGACAGGGGTAGAAGTGGAGAAGGGGAAGAGGAGGGGAGGAGAGAAGGTTTGGGGAGAACTTGAAGGAATAGGATAGTTGAGATGGAGGAAGGACAGATATGAGAGCAAGGAAAGAGATATCTTGATTGAGGAAGCCATTATGGGGTTAGCAAGAAACCTGGCTCTAGAAAATTACCAGGAATCCACAAAGATGACCCCAGCTAAGACCCTAAGCAATAGAGGAGAGGGTGCGTGAACTGGCCTTGCCCTGTAGTCAGACTTATGATTACGTAAATATCACCATAAAACCTTCATCCAACAACAGATGGAAACAGGAAAAGACCCACATTGGAGCACTGGACTGAGCTCCCAAGGTCCAGTTGAAAGTGGAAGGAGTGAGTATGAGCAAGGAGGTCAAGACCATGAGCGGTTCATCCACTGAGACAATTTGCCTCAGCTAATGGGAGCTCACCAACTCCAACTGGACTGGGAGTGAAGAAGCATGGGATCAAACTAATCCCTCTAAATGTGGGTGACAGTTGGGTCAGACTGACGGGCCAATGACAGTGGCAGTGGGATTTGTCCTTACTACATGTCCTGGCTTTGGGGGATGCTATTTTCTTTGGATATATACCTTGCTCAATCTAGATGGAGTAGGGAAGGCCTTGGACTTTCCACAGGGCAGGGTGCCTTGCCCTCTCTTAGGATTAAAGGGGGGTTAGGGA
>NC_022021.1:21488355-21495929 GCF_000317375.1 Microtus ochrogaster
GGTCATGACCCACAGGTTGAGAATTATCTCATTATGTGGATTGCATTTAAATATTTGAGTACTAAAATAAACTTCACATTGTTTTTCATATGTACACCTCAATAGAGTCATCAAAAAATTCTGTAAGATCCAACTGTCCTACAGCTTCTAATAAATCTTTTTTCAGTGTAATTTTTTCAATTATTTCCACTATTTTACAAAATATTTTACCAGTTAGGTTAGGGTAGGGAGGGATTTATGACCTCAGTTGCTTCTGCTAGTATTGTATTTTGTACTATCCCTTAATAAAAAGCCAGACCTGTGAGATTACCTAATCACGTTTTTTGTTTTATTTCTTATTAAGAACATTGACAACCAAGCGGTAATGGCACATGCCTTTAATCCCAGCATTTGGGAGGCAGACACAGGCAGATCTCTGTGAGATCGAGGCCAGCCTGGTCTACAGGAGCTAGTTCCAGGACAGTTTCCAAAGCTGCAAAGAAACACTGTCTCCAAAAAAAAAAGAAGAAGAAGAAGAACACTGACATTTTGTTGATTCTTACAGAAGCTATAAAGATACATATTAAAGAAAATGCAAAGGTCCAAAATAGACAAGAAAGTGAAATTTCTCGTTCTAACATGACTGGTTAGCAGTGACGCAATGTTGATGCAGAAGTTTGAAACCAAAAGGCAAGGTGGCATAAACAAATCCTGTAATGAGAAAACTTTCCCTTTTCTATTCCAGGCTTTGAGATACACTGAATTCTATATGAACAAGTTACGTCTGCTTGCAGTCAACATACTAGGAAAGAAAATTGATTGGTATATGAAGCCCAGGGATTTGTTGATCTATGAAACACTGACTTAAGGAAATAATGATTTAAGAAATGATGCAGCTTAGCCTGTATTCACATATTTGGGTGTGTGTGTGTATACACACACAAACACACACACACACACACACACACACCAATTGAAGAAAATGGGTCATAAATTTGAGAGTAAGCAAGGGAAAAAGGTAGAAAGGGGAAATGGGGGAAGGGAAAATGATGTAATTATACATTAACTTCAAAAAATTCTTAAAGCAATGCATTAAACTGGATCTTAGGGGCTCAGTCCTGTGCTCCAATGTGGGTCTCTGTCTCTATCTCCATCCGTCGCCGGACGAAGGTTCTATGGTGATATTCAAGATAGTCATCAGTCTGACCACAGGGCAAAGCCAGTTCAGGCACCCTCTCCTCTACTGACCAGGGTCCTAGCTGGGGACATCCTTGTGGACACCTGGGAACCCCTCTAGAGCCAAGCCTCTTGTCAACCCCAAAATGTCTCCTTCACTTAAGATATCTCCTTCCTGCTCCTATATCTGCCCTTCCTCCATCTCAACCATCCCACTCCCCCAAGCTCTCCCCAACCCACTTCTTCTCCCTTCTCTCTCCCCTTCCTCTTTACCCCCACCCCATCCCTACCCCCATGCTCCCAACTTTTGCCTGGCAGTCTTATCTGCTTCCAATTTCCAGGAGGATAACTATATGTTTTTCTTTGGGTTCACCTTATACTTAGCTTTGATGAATCGTGAACTATAGGCTCAATGTCCTATGTTTATGGCTAGAATCCACTAATAAGTGAGTACATACCATATTCGTATTTTTGGGTCTGGGTTATCTCACTCAGAATAGTGTTTTCTATTTCCACCCATTTGCATGCAAAATTCAAGATGTCAATTTTTTTTTTTTTTACCACTGAGTAGTACTCTAATGTGTAGATGTGCCACACTTTCTTTATCCATTCTTCCATTGAGGGGCTTCAAGGTTGTTTCCAGGTTCTGGCTATTACAAATAATGATGCTATGGACACAAGGGGTTGGTCCACCCACTGAGACAATGTGCCTGATCTACTGGGAGCTCACCAAATCCAGCTGGACTGGGACTAAACAAGCATGTGATCGAACTGGATCCTCTGAATGTGGCTAACAATTGAGGCAGACTGAGAAGTCGTTGATGATGGTACTGGGATTTGTCTCTACTGCATGTACTGGCTGTTTGGGATCCTAGTCTATTCGGATGCACACCTTCCTAAGCCTGGATGGAGGGGGAGGGCCTTGGACTTCCCATAGAGAAGGGTACCCTGGCCTCTCTTAGGACTGGAGAGGGAGGGGGGAAGGAGAGTGGGGGAACGGGTGGGAAATGGGAAAAGGGAAAGAAGTGGAAATTTTGAGTGGTTATTATTTATAAAGCAATAAAAAAATAAATTAAAAAAATGGATTAAAAATTAAATCCTGTAAGTTTTGTGGCCACATAAAGAGAAAACAAGTTATAATAGTGGAATTTTGTCTTACATTACTTGTTTGCCTGTTTGGGGTGTGTGTGTGTGTGTGTGTATATGTTTTTGCATGTATACCACAATAGTGTGTGGAGTAAGAAAACAACTCGAGGGAGTCAGCTCTCTCATCCCACCATGTGGGTTCTGAGGGTCAATCTCAGATAATCAGGCTTGGAAGCAAGTGCCGTGCCATGCTGATCCATCTTTCCAGCCCATTAGGTTGATTTACTATAGAAGATAAAGCATACGGTTTTGAAGAAAAGGAAGCAGAAGGTTAAATAATATAGGTATGTGCCAAGTACAGTACGGTACACTTGTTATGCAAGTACTAGACAGGCTGAGGCTGAGGAAAAAGATTCCAAGTTCAAGGCCAGCCTGGGCTACACTGTGAGTTTCAGGTCAGCCTGAACTACACACACATACACACACACAGACACACCAAAAAAACTGCAAAAAAAATTGCACATGGTTTGTAGAATAACAACATATCTAAAGGACCTGGTAAACATGGATTATAGAAAGGAATAAAACGTAAGTGCCATTTAAATACACACACAAGCACTTTCCTAAGATAAGATTATTGTATAGTTATTCTATAATGAAAACACCATAAATTTGCAGTATATAATTCAAGTGGAAACAGGAAAGCACTTTAACATAAGCAGAAGTAATTATGATCTCTGAATACATTTAAGTTACAAACAATAAAGAATATTCAAGATTATATGTAACAACAATTAAAGAAAAAGAGGCCATAAATTTGAAAAAGAGCAAGAGAAGATACATAAGAGGGATTGAAAAGAAAAAAAGGAAATGGGGAAAATTATGCCATTATATTACCACAAATTTTTTTTAAAAGTTGAATAAACTAATGGGAAGTGAAGAACTGTTGAAGATTTAACCTGAAATTACCTTGTCCCAAAATACAAGTTAGCCTGCACAGTACTGGAAATACTGCCTTAAAAACCAGACCACTGGGTCAGAAGACAGACAGCAGGAGTTTCAGGTACCCAATCTCTTCCCTCTAGATCCCCTAGATCCAAGATGGAGGCACAGGAATTCTCCAGTGAACTGAACACAGGGGAACTCCGTAGTCAAAAACATAAGCTTAGCAAATCTGGTCTCACGGAAGTCCACGAGTAAGCCTGCCACCTTGGCCACCATTGAAGAGAGAGGGGGTGGTGTCTTTATTATCTTGACTAGGACACAAATTTGCAAAGTGCCTTAGAAGGGGGCACAACACTCTCCACCCTTAAAGCCTGTGAGAACATAATATAATGTCCCTGTAAAGAGACTGTAGAACAGAAAGTCAAAACTTTTCCTCAGACATGCAGAAATACAAGAGACATAAGAAAGAAATGTCTCATCGTATTTGTTCTCTTCACACTACAAAATGCCCCCCATGTTATTTTTTAACTAACAAATGTATTAAAAGGTCAATATACCTTCTGGGGAAAAAGTGGTTATCTCAGTAACATATTAAACAAATGTGTCTATATATGTTTTACTAAAAATCTGTGATATTGAATAAATGAAATATTTAGTTCTGATGAAAATTCACAAAAATGGCAAATGGCACTTTTGGTTTCTTTGGTGAGACCATGTAAGATACCCAGTTTTCGAAGGACAAATACATTACCAAGTTAGAGGGAAAGAAGAACAGCTCAGTCTAACTATCTTAATAGCAATCATCAAATAAATAAAGACCTAAAAGTAATGCGCATCTTACTGGCACAATAGAAGATTCAATCTTTTAAAAAATATTACCAAAAAAAAGGTAAAATTTGGTGTAAATTTGCTTTTCCATATAAACAACTTAGTGGAAAATACCAAAGTCATATGAAGGATATGTCAGTATAAAAGCAAACGCTTTCAAATTAAAAACATTCTTCTAGTAAATGACTGAAAATTTCCAAATACAAAAAAAAAAAGTATTTTAGAAATCACTTTTTACAGGAAGAGTATGTAAACTGCTGCACCATCCAAACCATTGCTCCTGGTACTCTGAATTGGAAAATGAAGTAAAACAATATCTATGCCATACCTCAACCTTCAAATTAAAAAAGGCAAAGTAGCAATATCCTTGACATACCTCACCCAGAGCTTCGTATCTTTTCTGGTTCCACCTGTGTAAGTCTTCACGGTAGTTAAAAACAAATGGTTCCCCAGTTTTTATGTGTCTTAACTGCCCCTCTAAAAGACAACAAGCAATATTCCAATGATTTAGAATATATCTTAAATAATATGGAACTTATAATAAATAATTATAACTTTTTTAAATATTTGATTCCTTCCTAAATTTTTGTCTTCAAATGCCAATATAATAAACCTATTAAGCATATAAAAGAAGGATCCCTAGGAATTTAAAAGCTAGTCTTAATCTTCATCCCAATATTTTAAAGCAAGCTGACACTACTTTAAGGCTACTAAGAACACCACCAGATAATGCCATAAGCATGGCTCAGACTTGAAGAAGTTTAGCGGCCACCTGGGAGACAAATGTTGAAAATCTAAGCAATTTTCCAGAAAGTTAAGATAGTAATGAAAGAAAGGCAGCGATGCAAAGCTGCCATGTGTGATGTATATGAACAGTGAGGTCCAGAATGATGTGGGAACATGAGCATGCACTGTACGGTTACCTAGGACAGAAGGGGTTCAGGGCCTTGAGGAACAGTTTTCTATGAGGCCCTAAGACAAGCTATCAATGGAGGCTGGAGAGGAGAAGGAGAGCTAACACCAGCTGAAACTATCCAAACCTTCCTGGACTGCATTTTCTGACACAGAACAAGTAAGGTCCAAATGAGGCATACAGGACTCCATGCACCTGTAAGCATTTGGTCATAATATTCCCATCCTGTATGTTAAAGAATTACAGTGTGATAGTCTTCATGGAAACATGCATCACATATCAAAAACATGTTTCTTTACCATGAGCAATGCTAAATTAACCATCTAGATCATAGTATTTAAAAAAAAACTTCTCCTTGTGAAAAAGCATTAAACTTTATGTACTAAAAGGTTTAATTATCAGCCTATTTACAGTGAGAAAAGACAGACCATCTGCCCCTTGCTTTCAGTGGGAAGAGTCTAGTAACCAGAAGAAACACAGCCCACAAGGCAACAGCTTTAATCCTTTCTCACGAATAGGCAATGAAAGATTACTATTTATACATGTTGTATCATAAGATATTCTTTATAAAAAATAATATCTGAAAGTGATCAACGTTTCTACTATCATCTTAAACTCATGAGTATGCAAGTACACATGGGCAGAAGAGAGGCCCCTTCCTTCCACCTGTAAGTGTAAGGGGCACACACTAACACATTGATGAGCAATCAGCATTTGGAGCTAAAACGCAATAGCTAGAAATGACAACCACATGCTCCTGCCCCAAACAGGAGAAGCCTTCAAATATAATAGTGTATTGTGGCTCGGGTATAAACTTAAAAAGATTTTAAACAAATACTTTCCTGAAGAATACTCTGCTTTAACATATTGCCACATATAATGACTACTAGTCACCTCATTTGAAATAGCAGGTTAAACAAAGTGCCTTTCTCTATAATTCAATTAGGAGTTTCTAGTGAGATACCAGAGTAGAATGCTCAAAGTAAAAATGTATAAATGAAGTCAACTTATTGTCTTTTAATTTATGAGACTTGTCAACTACAGAAAACTGTCTCCTAATTCTTTTATTAGAGTGAAGGAGTTTACTATACAAACATAAGTCATGATCTCCCCAAAATCCTGCAAAATATTCTAGTTAGGTAGGTGAGAGTAACTAGTATGTTTCCTATGATTCTATAAACACTGTTAAGTAAATTATACATACACATATGTGTGTATAATGTATAGCACTTACTTTCATTAAAAGCATATTCAAATCCTTCCAGCGTGGTAGGAAAATCAAGAGGTGGCTCGTCCTTCTTCATGAGTTCATCCAAATCAATCCTAGACAGCAAATCTAAAAACAAAGTGACAGGAACCGACATGAGACTTACTCAGGTTCATGGCTCACTGAGAATACAAGTGAAGGCTGCATTTCTAATTGCTTTAAAGTATTCCTTCATTCTAGTAGATTAATTTTATCTGTTGTTTTAACTGACAATGCTATTAAAATTTAAGTTCCAAAAGAGCTGCATTTTGATCTAACTCAGTATCAACACAAATACTCTCCAAATCATAATCCCCTAAGTAATCACAACACGGATTCTCAAAATAATCTACTAACTTTTCCCCTTCAAAATGGCTATTTGTTTGTACCTCATTTACCTTAGTCTATGGTTTCAAATTTCAGATATTAATGTAACATTTCAAAGACCACAAAATTTTACTATAAATGAGCTATAGTTGGTGAATAGAAGAACTAATTGTAAATGCAAAACTGATATCATTATATATTAATACATTTTATAAGAAATATTAAAATGAGACATGTTGATCGGAAATGCCTAGTTGATACTAAAACAGTTTCTATTCTTCACAATACTGAATTTCACAAGTCAAGAAAGGCAGCCAGGCAGGTGTGGTGGGACATGCCTTTAGTCCCTGCACTAGGGAGGCACTAGGGAATTTGAGGCCAAGAATACTCAGGGGAACTTTATACAAACAAAAACAACAACAAAAAATGTCCAAAGGCTGCTTTATTAAAAATAAATATAAACTAAATTTATTCTTTGTTTCTGGAATAATTTCCTACAGATGGAAAGAGTGTTTGTATCCCCTTAGCCCGATTTCCTATACAGACAGCAAGTTCCATCACCACAGTTTGTCCACCTAGAACACTGCACTAAACTCTTCGAGTATTTTCTCACAATTGCCTTTGATGTGAAAGTATCTAATATTTTCTCCTAAAAGATAATTTCTGTCTGCTTCCCGTCGTGCCCTAGTTGTCTGAAGAAGCATCACAAAGATGACTAAGTCCTTACCACAAGTGAAGGAGAATATGACATGCACAGAATGTCACTGATAACTGCCCTTCATCAGCTGGATGAGGTCTGATAGGCTTCTCCACTATGATGTCAGTTTTCCCTTTGCATGGCCTGTCTTTAGAACTGAATGAGTCCCACTGACTTTCAGGTGACAGCAAAGGAGTAATGCTCTCTCTCCTGAAGTAAGAAACACTGTGACACATAACTGGTCATCCTTCTACACTGACACACATCACTGGTCATCCTTCCACACTGACACACATCACTGGTCACTCTTACACACATCACTGGTCACTCTTACACACATCACTGGTCACTCTTACACACATCACTGGTCATCCTTC
>NC_022021.1:21496094-21508031 GCF_000317375.1 Microtus ochrogaster
CTTCTACACTGACACACATCACTGGTCACTCTTCTACACTGACACACATCACTGGTCATCCTTCTACACTGACACACATCACTGGTCACTCTTCGGTATGAAAGTCAGCTTCACTTTCTCCCTTTCACAACCACTCCAGCATTTATTAACAGCAAACGACCCAGGAATGCTTACTATATATTCTAAGTAACAACCCAACACTACAACATTTACTTTTTTATATAAATAGTACACTCTTTTGATTATCTCTTGTTCCCCTTGGAAAAGATTTCATCTTCTTATATTGAAGGGTTTTGAGATCTTCTTCCTTTCTTATTGTTACCAAGCATATCATGTTTATCTTGTATCTTCTCTGCTCCAACCCTAAAATATTTTGTCAACAGAGTCTTTAACAATAGCTTGGATCCTGGCACAGAATCTTGAGTTCAAGGCCAACTCAGGAGGAACAAAAAAAAAAAAAATCAATAAACGTTGTGAAAACCCTAAGGGCTAGATATGTAGAACAATGGTACAACACTTGTCTGGCATTCAACGGGCCCTAGAATCCATTATTGGTAAAAGTAACAACAACAACAATAAATAAATAAAGTAAAAAATAAACTGCACTTAATGTAATGAACTCTAATGTGTGTGACTACTGACGCCTAAATTTTACAAATGTGCAAAAGTAATGCCAGACATTAATAATATGGAAAATTGTGAGACAGAGAGATGTTGCTATGCATGGCAAGTCTATTATCTGCTTATGAGAATTAATTTTATGTGTCAACCTATGGTGCCCAGGTACTTGGTCAAACACTATTATAGACAGTACCATAAAGATATTTTTAGATGTTTCTTTTTCTTCTTTCTCTTCTTTCTTTTCTTTTAGTTTTTGATAACATGATATCTCTGAATAACATCCCTAGTTGTCCTGGAATTCCTGATTTGTAAACCAGGCTGGCCTTGAACTCAAGAACACAGAGATCTGCCTGCCTCTTCCTCCTGAGTGCTAGGATTAATGGTATGCACCAGCACTGCCTGGCTAGATGTATTCTTTTAAGCCATAAACCTGGGATCAATAACGTAAGTGAACTATATCCAATAAATGAAGATTTTCTTGTGAACTCAGATTTAAGACTGAATTCTGAACTTTTCCCTGAATTTCAAGCTGCCAAGTGGCTCTACAGTTTCTCACTCTATTTTCCTCTTTTCATCTCTCCTCCCCACCCCATCTCACTCTCCCTACTTCCCATCCATGGACTTTAAATGTACATATGCATACATATGTACTCATACATATTGAGTCATCACTATATTATACCACTTCAAACACAGACCCCATATATAACCATACATACCATAAGCAGTTAATATGGAATAGGCAATACCATATAAATTTGTTGACTTACATTCTGACGCTTACACAATTATGAAACTGCCTAACAACACATTTCCTGGTCTCAAGTATACATAACTCTGTGGGTATAAAATTCTATTCATTTTGCTTCTCTATAAAACCCTGACTAAACTGTTCCTCAATTTTTATAACCCAAAAATTGCTGTAAAAGTCAACTCTTTTAATAAAAAGTAGAACTAGTTAAATAAAAGAAGGAAAAAAGTACAAGCCAAATAAAAACAGAAGGCACATCAGTACAACACAACTAAACAGTGTACACAGTTACAAAGCATAAATAAATGGCCTTCACACCCCAAATAAAAAGCTATCCCACAAAATCTCAAGAGTTATTTTTATGATACGAGACATAAAGACATAAAACTGAAAGTAAAGGGACTAGAAACACTAACATATAAACACTAATCAAAATTTAATCTGTAGTTGCCATATTATTACTAGAAAAGGTACACTCCAGGGAGGTAAAAAACAAATACATATGAGAACTAGAAACATGCATGTCATAATGAGGAAGGGTAAATTCTTCAGAAGCATGTAACAATCTAAACTGTATCTATACCAATGCTGAGGGAAACCAGAAAGAGCTAAAACAACTAGAAAGGAAAAAAGTCCATAATTAAAGCTAGAGGTTTCAATACCTTTTCATATTGATGAACAGAGCAAGAACACAGAAAACAGAAAAGGGCATAAAAGACCAAGTATCAATTCAACCTAAGTTATTTATATAAATCACTAAATAGCCACTTAACATTTTATGTTTCAAGTACTCAGTACTAATTTTAATTAGATTTAAAATTACAATATAATTACATCACTTTCACCTTTCCCTATTCTCCCTCTAACCCCTCCTAGATCCCATCCCTCTAAGCCTTTCCAGCTCTTTCTTATTGTGGCTATATATATACAGCCCACTGAGTCACTTAGTATGGCTTGTGTTTACAGGATTTCATGGCTAACCACTTTGTATTGGATAGCCAATTAAGGGGCTCATCTCTGGAAATGCTAATTCTCCCTCTCTCGTCAGTCACTGGAAACTTAGCCAACTACCTGGGACTAGTGGGGTCATAGATGCCAGACCAGCATAATTCCCAACTGCATTCTAAACCTTATACCCACAGATGAGTGTAGATCTCGCCCCTTACCAAAGAAGCTTCTCTTTTCAGAACACAATAGGCCATAATGCAAAGATCAGCAGACCACAGATGTTGGAGTCCAGCATCAATGGAGAGAACTACAACACAACTCCTGCACCTAAGACTCAGGGAATGTCCAGGAAGGGGGGCCAAATGATTCTAAGAGCCAGTGGGCCAGAACGACTGCTGTGACATTATGTCTCCTAGAAACAACAGAAAAGCTTCCCCCACAATACCTCAACAGTATGGCTGCCTGAATATTATGAATAGGCATGCTACCTCAGAAGAAGGATTCCATCTCTTGAGAAAGAACTATGAGCAAGTCAATACCTCTATAAAGGGCACAGAAAGCATTCACAAAAATAGCTGATATTCCAGGCTATGAAATAAGTCTCAGTAAATTTTAAAAAATGAAAATCATATACACCAACCCATTAACCAAAATAACAATAATCTTAAATTCAATGAAGGAAATCTCTCAAAAAAAATTTCAATTCTGAGCTGGGCCTTAAGGCACACTCCTTTAATCCCAGCACTCCAGAAGCAAAGGCAGGGCATCTTTCTGAGTTCAAGAGCAGCTGGTTTACATAGCAAGTTCCCAGCCAGTAGGCTATACAGTGGAACCCTGAGCAAACAAACAAACAAGTGTTGCCTATTATTTTTAATAATAGAAGGAAGGGGGAGGGAACAGGCTAAAATGGAGGACCAAGGAAGGTAGGGAGGGATGCAAGAGTATACCAATAGAGGCAAGCTTGCAGGGGTCAGAGGACAACTCTCTCAAGTAGGTCTCTCCTGCCACCTTGTGGGATCCAGATAAATAGGCTTGTGCATAAGCAACTCCACTCATTGAACTATCCCATAAGCCACCCTTGTGGACTACATCTGGAATGGACTAAAAACTCTGTGAAGGAAATTTTTAATTAAATCATTTAAAGTGGGAAGATCACACCTGGGCCACACCTTCATGGTCACCTGTAATAGTGATATGAAAGAGGGAAGATTTGGCTTTCTCTGGTTGCCCTTGCTCTCACTGGCAAGTTCATTCCTTCACTGGCATTAGAGCCTACTTCTTTATGATTCTAGTGTATACTGAAGACCAGCTGAGATCTCCAGCCTTTTACTGAACAACTACTAGATTCTGAGGTTTTCTGTTAGTAGACAGCCATTGATAGACTAATTGGATCATAGCCAGTAAATCATTCTAATACACACTAAGATAGATAGATAGATAGATAGATAGATAGATAGATAGATAGATAGATAGATAGATAGATAGATAGACAGACAGACAGACAGACAGACAGACAGACAGACAGACAGACAAACGGATGGATAGGTGGATGGCATGGATAAGTAGAAAGTAGAAAGACGATATATAGACTCATTCTATCATTTCTGTTCCTCTAGGAAACTTTAATATAAACCCAAATTCAATTATTAAACATAAATTATATTTTTAGAACAACTTCTGAGTTAAAAAAGTAAATCATACAAATTTTTACAAAGTCCTAACTGAATGAAAATGAAAAATAATACATCAGAGTTTGTGGGATTCAGGAAGCTGGGCTCTATCTCAGCAGCAGAGCACTAACTGGTCTAGAATTTATGAAATTTAGCACAAGCAGTGTTTACAGGGAAAATGGCATTAAATCCTTAAACAGATGCTCTTTAATCTACAATGAAGTTCATCCCAATAAACTGAGCACAAGTTGAAAACATCTTGAGTTGACAATGCGCTGACTGTACCAAAGTTTCACTCAGCAACACCACACAGCACTGGCTATTTAGTTATTCACAGGGCTGCCTGAGAGCTGAGCTCAGTACTGCCAGCTGGAACCACAACAAAATACCATAGTGTTTCACACATTTCTGGTCTTCCATGTAGACAATGATCTATGACACCATACTTTGGTTTCAAATAAGTTTTTTTAAGTATGTAGCAAGTAAAACTAAAAGAACAAATACCGAGTGGCATATAGAAAGCCTTAGATAGCAAGACATCAAGTCACATTTGCAGCATCCAGCAGAAAGCCATAGGGGAGGAGACAGTCATGCTGAAGTCTCTCTATTGCTGAGTTTCTGGCTCCTCTTTCCCACTGCAAATGTTTTTATGGTACAAGATAAACGATAGCAACCTTGGTTGGAAATGGTTTGCCTTCTAGCTGTTCTAAAGGTGGTAATGTTTTTAACACCATTATCAGTGCTGTTTCTTTTTGCCTATCATGGAGTTACAGCCTGCCCTGAAACAGGAAGTTTTGGAGCACACTTGAAATAAACATGCTGCAGTCTGGGACAAAAAAGCCTTCTTTACTCCCAGAGTCTGTCTTCAAAAAGCCTAAACAACATATGACAACTATTACCATAATACACATTACCAAAAGCTGGAGAAAGAATCAAAATTCAAACTTGTGAGTGAAATTTCTATGAAGCATGCTACTTCCTAAAGCTGAAGCAAGTCAGGTACTATGTGTCTTCCCAAGGAAGAAGTCTTGAACACATTACCTGTGCTGGCTGGAATGAGAATGCCCCCACAGGTTTGCATGTCTGACACTTGACCCCAACTGGTAGAAGTGTTTGGAAAGATTAGAAGGTGTGGTCTTGTTGGAAGAGGTGTATCACTGGAAGTGGACTTTGAGGTCCACTTTCAAAGAGCATCCCAAGTAGCTCTTTCTGTCTCATGCTTGTGAATCCATGTAAGTTCTCAGCTGTAACTTCAATGCCATCCTTGCCTACCTATTGCCATACACTGTACTATGATGGTTATGAACTCAAATCCTATGAAACCATGAGCCCCAAATTTAAATTTTTCCTTTATAAGCTGCATTGGTCCTGTGTTTTATCACAGCAATAGTAAAGGAACTAAGTGCCAAATGGTAAGTACTAAAAATATAGATGCAAGCAAGATTATATGAACTGAACAGGTTATATTTAGTAACATATATGTATATACAACATGTACATATATGCACACAATAACAGTTAGTGAAAGGGGGGCCATGAATCTGAAGAACAATCTACCTAGGGCTAAACTGAGAAGTTTTGGACTAATTTTGTTAGCAAAGGGGATTTTCAAACAGCCTGTGACAACTTGAATGAACGTAACCCTCACAGGCTCATAGGGAATATTTGAGAAGATTGGGATGTAGCCATGTTGGAATAGGTATGGCCTTATTGGAGGAAGTATTTCACTACAGGTGGGCTTGGAGGTTCCAGAAGTTCTCTCTCTTCCTGCTGTCTGCCAATCAGATATATAATCCTCAGTTCCTTCTCTGACACCGTGTCTGCCTGTGTGCCGCCATACTTCCGGCCATATGACAACGGGCTAAACCTGTGGACCCCTAAGCTAGCCCCAACAGCATTCCGAGGTAATTCTCTCTGCCTCCTCCTTCAGATAAGGCTCTGAGTACCCACACTCCAACACCTGCCTGCTGTCCACTGCCACTGCCCATTGTCCACTCCCTGCAATGATGGTCATACACTCAAACCTTGTGAAGCCATGACTTCCAAAATAAATACTTTCTTCTATAAACTGTCTTAGTGATGCTGTCTTTACAGTAATCAGAAAAGTAACTAAGAAACTACCTAACATTTAAAGAAATGTGAAACAAAATTAAATTTAAGTGAGAAACATGAAACAATAATACCAGAAACACACAAAAAAAATTCAGTTAAAATCTAAGGCTTATAAAAACAGATCATATCTTTATGAACAGTGATAACACACTAAGCAGAGCATCAGGAAAAAGAAAAATGGTTATTACTTCCAGATAACATGTGTTACGAATGTTATGCCAATAAATTCAATAACTGTGGTAGAAATGCAAATGTTCCTTAATAAATAACCCGATCTAACAAAACCAACTCAAGCTATCACAAATAGTTCTATATCTACTCAATAAGCATATTAAAACTTTAAAACACTTCATAAAAGAAAAAATAGATCAAAACACCTAACAGTTAAAAAACAAAGAAGAAATCACATTATTTCCATAAAGAACAGACAAACACACTTCCCAGTCCATTTTAAGAAGTCAATATTACCATATCAAAAGCAGATGCCAACTTTATGAAGAAAGTTTAAAAAGTCATCAATAAAAATTACGAACAGAATCTGCAGTGTGTGAAAGGGTATCACGGGAATGCAGGCTAACTTAACATTTGAAAACCAGTCAGTATAATTCTTGAAGCCTGAGCTCAGATTTTAAGTCAGCTCCAGATTGTTTCTTATCCACTCTGGACTGGAGACTAACAAAGGTGTTCTATTTATGAAGAATAACCACAGCTAGCAGGTCAGATCACAGAGACACAGATCCATGACGATTAACACCAGTTAGCAGGTCAGATCACATGGACTCGGCAAGAAGCTACAGTACTTAGGTAAATGTTACTATTATAAAATATCTGAAATAACTCAAAAGAGAGAATGTTATTTTAGCTCACAGTGAATGATTCAGTTGACAGTGTGGCCCAGTGCTTGCGGGGCAGGGTATACTAAAGCAAAAGCACAAAACAGAACAAACGATTTCCCTCGTGGTTGTGAAGAGGTGACCTGAGTGTTACATCATCTTCTGGAAACACTGCACAAAGACTAAACCCTCCCTCTAGGATCTGCCTCTTATTAACGTTTCCATATTCTAGTAATGCGAAGTTGGAAACCAAGCCTTAGACACATGGACTTTAGGGGAACACTCCAAACCCAAACAAGCAAATCTGCTCGACTCAGATCCATACTATGCGGCCTCACATTAAAAAGCTTATTGGATAACCAACTCCCGGCATTCCCCAGTTACTCCTAGGTCTTGTCTAGAGTTCATGTCCTAGAAGCTTTCCATCTTCCAAGTCAGAGTGTCCTTTGATGCTCTTCTTTTTTGGGTCTTGCTTAGGCAGCTATTTTGCTGATCCTTTTGGATGTAGCCTCTCTGACATTTCTAGGAGACACCATCTCACAGCAAACTTCCTGCGGCTTTTGAAATCTTGCTGCTTCTACCTTTGTGATGACCCATGAATCTTAGATGAAGAATGTGTACTAGATGTATCATTGGGAATGATCGGCATTGGAATCACATAGACACAGATAACATGACACAGACGGAACAGGCTGTACTAGTGTATTAGGGGCTGTGGGATATATGTCTGTGTGTATATAACAACGATTAAAGAAAAAGAGACCCTGAATTTGACTGTGTGCTTGAAAGTAATTGGAGTAAAAAATAATAATAAAAGAGGAAGAAACGATGTAATTCTATTAGACTCTAAAACATAAAGTATTATAAATAAAAGCCTATTGGCAAACAAAACTTTCTTGGTCAAAGACTTCATCAATAAGGCTTGGAATAGCAGAGGGTAAATTTTCTGAATTATGATGAAGGCTATTATAAATAATGATAATAAATTAAAAGTAATGTTTACCAATGCCCAGAAAGCATGGCAACATAATGCAGGCATTCTGGCAGTGAGAGGAGAGTAGTAAACAAAAACAAAAAAGTTGTGAAACAAAGAGGACTGCACAGAGAACATTTTTCCAGAAGTCCAGGAGAAATTGAACAAATCAATAACAGATGGTAGACAAACTATAATCCTATAAAACTGGCAAAAGGAAAAAAAAGAGAATTCACTACAAAGCTGTCTTCATTTCCATCCCCAACCAATGACAACACTGTCTGACATGAAAAGCCTTCCTTTAATGACAACGCTCACTACCCTCACCACCTTCATTATCATTAACGTTACAGTAAAGCACGTTTTACACACCACATTTTAGTGTGTGTGTGTGTGTGTGTGTGTGTGTGTGAGTGTGTGTGTGTGTGTGTGTGTGTACACCTGCGTGGTGAGCAAGAAAGTCACAATATATGTAGAGGTTAGAGGACAATTTTCAGGACTTCTTTGTTTCTCTCAGGTGAGACCCAGGTGTTGACATCACGCCATAAGGCTTGACAGAAAGCTGCCTCTGCCCACTGAATCACGCCACTGACCCTAAGTCAAGCATTCCTTTCTAAGTATGTTACCATATAGTCAGGTTTCTCCACCACTTTTCATCCCAATAGCAGACTCTGTTAAATTTTTTTCAAACATTTATACAGTATCCAGAGTACCTTCCAGAACCATATGCACCTGCCACAAAAGCTCTGGGGACATCTCAGAAGAAACAGAAAGATATGAAATGCCACCTTCTGAACATGGTATAGTTTCTACACTCATGAACTTACACTGGCTGTGTTTACCTGCACAAGACTTACATAAGGCCAAGCAGCCAAACTTCCCAGATAGAAACTAATTTAAAAAATTTAAAGATGTTCATAATAAACCAGGCTTAAAACAGAGAGATTTTTTTTAAAAAAGCACCATCATAATTATCCTCACTAAAAGGAGACATTTTTGAGTCCAAATAATAAAATTCCATGCGGTACAGATAACATGGACATGTGAATTACAGAATCACTGCCCAAAAAGAAAGCACCAAAGTCTTCAGCACCAACCTTCGATTTGTTCCGTATCCCTAGAACCCTAATCACTTCTTGTTACAAGATTGGATGGCAGGATGGCAAGCTTTCCCTCAGCCCTAACCTGCTCAGTCTGAGGGGACAAAGCCCAAGAAGATGGACCTGACTAACTGTATTTGTTTTTAATAATATTTAAAAAATAGGTCTGAGGGGACTGGAGAGATGGCTCAGTGGTTAAGAGCATTGCCTGCTCATCCAAAGGTCCTGAGTTCAATTCCCGGCAACCACATGGTGGCTCACAACCATCTGTAAAGAGGTCTGGTGCCCTCTTCTGGCCTGCAGACATACACACAGAGAGAATATTGTATACATAACAAATAAATAAATAAATAAATATTTTAAAAAATAGGTCTGAGGAATAGTCCTCTTGTTAAAATGCTTGCCGTACCAGCATGAGGAACCAAGCTCAGATTCCCACATTAGAACTAGGTCACAGACGTGTGTGTAACTACAGCACTGGAGGACAGAGGATTCAGCCCAGGTAAATCAAAAAGTGCCAAATTCAGAGAAGGAACTTGTCTCAAAAAAAATTATAATAAGGTATAGATCAATTTTAAAGAATACTTAACATCAGTCGTTGGCCTCCATATATGCACACACCTCCATGAACATGCATATAATCACTACCACACGGCTTAAAGTGAAGCTGAGGTGAAACTACACTGAGGTGGCCACTGACCGCCTAAGACAGAGCAAGCCTTATCAGAAATGAGCCTCCAGGCCATTCTTGGATCCCTTTCTTTTCCCAGTCCTCCCGCTGTGAGTTCTATAGAAGGTTCTAATGTGGGAGACAGCACACCATAACTATAATTGTTACAGCCTACTGCTTACCTACTGTCCTGCACTGGAACTCAGCAGAACACGTAACATTTGTGGCCTCTATACTCTATTTCTTTGATAATGTCACAATCTCTCTACATCCTACATTGTGAAGGTACTTCCTGACATTCTTTTTAACAATATGATGCATGGATACATCTTCTTGGTGTCCCTCTTTTTTATTAAAGCATGAGTTCCTTACTATGAACCATTTTGATATTTCCCAAACCTTCTTTATATGACTTTCATGTTCCAAATGCAGGCAATGTGAGGGCTGGTCTGCCTGAGCTACTGCTCCCTGTGCCACTGTCCACGGTGGTGACTTACGTGTGTTTTACGTATTATATGCACTAATGTTACTGTCCATGCTAGTGAGCTATGTTATGTGTGTTATATGTGTTAATGCATTGATGCATTGTCCAAGGTGGTGACCTATGTTATGTGTGTTATATGTGTTATATGCATTGAAAAGTATTCAGGAAACACTGGAACTCACACTTAAAAACTTACAGAATATAATGAAACTCAACAGACCACAGAGATGAGTTAAATCACATGGTACTGTAAGTAGACACTTGAAACACTTGAATTCATCACAATGATAACAGTAAGGTAGAAACAAAACTTCTGTGGTAGTACAATGGGCATAATAGTTAATTTTGTGATATTATGATTTAATATTTCATGTCTTTATTTATTTACATTTTTCTTAATACAAACTGGTACCACGTATACCCTGTACTTATGTACATAAGCTGTTGGAGGAGAGAGAGCCGCTTGATGGTTCCCCACCACTTAGCCCCAAAATAATCACACAGAAACTGTATTAATTAAATCACTGCTTGGTCCATTAGCTCGAGTTTCTAATTGGCTAACTCTTACATATAAATTTAACCTATTTAAATTAATCTGTATATCACGAGGTCATGGCCTACCAGCAAAGTTTCAACACATCTATCTCCGGCGGCAGCTCCATGGCGTCTCCCTGACTCAGCCTTCCTTCTCCCAGCATACAGCCTAGCTTTCCCCACCTAGTTCTGTTCTCCCCTGCCATAGGCTCAAAGCAGTTCTGTATTCATTAACCAATAAAAGCAACACACAGACAGAAGGACCTCCCACACCAATAAGCTATAATAAATTTTAACATTTTATAACATACTTAGATATACTTTATGAAAGTAAATGATAAAGCAGACTATTATCAAAATATTGTCTATGTAATTATGATATACCTAACCTTTAAAAAAAATGCTTCTTCCAGGTGATGGTGGCGCACACTTTTAATCTCAGCACTTGGGAGGCAGAAGCAGGTGGATCTCAGTGAGTTTGAGGCCAGCCTGATATACAAAATGAATTCCAGGACAGGCTCCAAACCTACAGAAAAACCCGTCTCAAAAAACAAAAACAAAAAAATTTGTTTCTATATTATATATAATCTCTGAAAAGATTTTCAAATTGTCTCAAATCACAAAACAAAGACCAAAATCCTGACATATAAATGGGGCTGAGGTTCAAAACCATGTTATCCTAAGGTCATATATATCACCAATATTCTGAAGCTATCACTACACTGCACAATCCTACATATAATAAGCATTATTATTCCTATTTGTAGTGATATTTCATTTGTATTTTAATAGAGAAAGCTTGCCTGAAGTCAGAAAAGCAAAACAGCTAGTCACTGTCTCTTACTCTACCTCAGTCACAAATGGTGATCCTGCCTCTAGGAATCTCAGAATGAAACTGACTGAGAGCTGTCTCCTCCTGTCTTATATTCCTCTCTAGGGATGGGATTAAAGGCCCACACCACTACTGCCTGGCTTTTATGGCAAACTAGTGTGGCTCCTGGGATTAAAGGTGTGTGTCACCATTGTCTGGTCTGTCAGGCTGACCAGAGTGACTGTTTTATTCTCTGATCTTTAGGTTGAACCCCAATATCTGTCTCTGGGTTTTTATTATTCATTCTACATCTACTGTCAGGAGAAAGATATGGGAGAAGTTGAGGCTGGGTAGTTGTGGTGACTGCTTTGAATACCAGCACTTGGGAGGCAGACAGGCAGTGAGTTCAAGGCCATCCTGGTGTACAAAG
>NC_022021.1:21508797-21514142 GCF_000317375.1 Microtus ochrogaster
ATATATATATATAAATACATAAAAATGTTTTAAACAGAGGTAGAAGCATGCATGCATACAGTATTCTTTACAATTTAACTTTAACTTTTTATCCATATATCTATACCAGTGTAATTGTCTATAAACAGCCCTCTGCACAACCAGGAAAGGAGTCTAGTTGCAGGAAGCGGAGTCCAAACCAAGAGAGAGAGAGCACATGGCTACTGCTGCTTTAAAAAGCAGCAGAGACCACACCCAAGTGGGATGGTATCTTAAAGGCTATTGGCTGAAGGAGCAGAAGGAGCTCCTGCACAATCCTAGGAAAAGTCAGCCCATCACAGAAGAGAAGGCACAGACTTCCATCAGAAGAGCCTGCCCCCTAAAGGCTCGCACAGGAAAAGTCTGCCTCCTGAAGGCTCCAGAGTCTTCAAAAAAAACAGCAATGCAGGCTGTGGGAGACATTTCAAATGCTAAGCATAACAGAAGTACAAATTATTGATTCTTATTTTGTTACTCAGTTAAAAGCTGAGTAATAAACTTCCTCTAAAAATAAAATTATATTAGATAGCAAACTGAAACACAAAACATGTAGAGCTCAGAATTCCCCAACACTATCTAAGACAAACTCCTTCTAAGGTAATAACATGGAGCAGCTTGTACAAAATATCCCCAGTCTCAGTTAACATAATAGCAGAAGACAGGAAGACCAGATTATGTGACACTCCACTCAGCAAAATACGGATACTGCTCTTGATTGAAAAGTCTTGAAATTGTTTGTTTTGCCATTAAATGATGACCTTAAGCAGGAAGAGCATTAAGAAGTCTTTTCTTTGTGAAATGTTGAGTCTATGATTCATTTCAGGAATTGTAATGGTTGCTGTGAGCAAAATAAATACTTGCAAATAGTTTAGGCACTGACGTTTTTATGTTACAACTGAAATGAACAAAGAGAACCTAAATATTTCTACACTTTGATTATGCACGCTGAAATTTCCCTGAAAAGTAATTTAAGTATGTACCTTTCAATGCTGTAGTTTTTTCTCTTTCATCTGGACCTCCCTGCTGGATTTGTGCCATGTTTATCCAAATTGGCAAGAAAATTAAAGAGCTCAAGGAAATAGACATGGATCTTCAGAAGACAGTCTAGAATGAATGAAAGTGATAAATTAAGCTCTAACCAAAGCCTACCTACTCTACGGAAGTTTCTGAGCTCCTATAAGAGAAAGAGAATAACTTCCTACCTTGATACCACTCTACTTTGTGGATGTCTACACCTTATTATTTGCCTGCTCCAAATGATAGTATTCTGTGTCATCTGATTCAGCTAGGAGCTTACACCTTTCTGTTGCTGTTATAGCATGAATATCAGCAAACACAAATTCTTTGTTCAACTAAACTTAAATTCCTTATCAGTGAATGGTATTTGCTGGTGTGTGTGCCTGTGTGTATGCTTGAGACACACTTTGTCTGTGTAGCCCAGGCTAGCCTAGACTGCATAATCCTTTTTCCTCAGTTATGACCATCTCTTATTTTAAATCTTCAGGTAATTTTGAAATGAAATTTAATGTAAACTGTAAGTATGTGCCATTTAGAAGGTCAGAGTATTCTCATTTAACATGCAAGATAGTTACTAAGCAAAAAATCCATAAATGTATAAAGTAACTACAAATAGCCTAAAGTTTAATTAAAAATATAACTTTACAAAAAACAACAAAAAGCTTTTTAAAAGAAACTATGATAAAATTAGGGATAAGACAAGGCTGTCCACTATCTCCATATCTATTTAATATGGTACTAAAGGTACTAGCTACAGCAATAAGGCAACAAAAGGAAATCAAAGGAATATAATTCAGACAGGAAGAAGACAAACTTTCAGCATTTGGAAATGATATGATAGTTTGCATAAGTGACCTGAAAAATTCTACAAGGGAATTCCTACATCTGATATACACTTTAGGTAATGTGTCAGGATAAAACATTAATTCAAAATAATCAGTAGCCCTCCTATATACAAATGATAAGTGAACTGAGAAAAAAATCAGGGAAGCAACATCCTTTAAAGTAGCTACAAATAATGTAAAATGTCCTGGAGTAACTCTAACCAAACAAGTAGGAGACCTGTATGACAAGAACGTTAAGTCTCTAAAGAAAGAAATTGAAGAAGATATCAGAAAATGGAAAGATTTCCCATGCTCTTGGATAGATAGGTAAGACCAACATAATAAAAATGGCAATCCTATCAAAAGCAATCTACAGATTCAATACAATTTCCATCATACTCCCAACACAATTCTTCACAGACCTTGAAATAACAACACTCAGCTTCATATGGAAAAACAAAGAACCCAGGATAACAGAAACAATCCTGAAAAATAAAGTAGCTTCTGGAGGTATCACCAACCTTCACTTAAAGCTCTGCTTTAAGAACTATAATAATAAAAGAACTATAGTAATAAAAACAGCTTAGTATTGGCACAAAAAAAAAAGACACACAGATCAATGGAATCAAATCAAAGACTCTGACATAAATCCGCACACCTATGAACACCTGATTTTTGACAAGCCAAAAATACACAATGGAAAAAAGAAAACATCTTCAACAATGATGCTGGCATAACTGTATGGCTGCATATAGAAGAATGCAAAATTATCCATATCTATTGCCCTGCACAAAACTTAATTCCAAATGGATCAAAGACCTCAACATAAACCCAGCCACAGTGAACCTGATAGAAGATAAAGTGGGAAGTAGTCATAAATGCATTGGCACAGGAGACCACTTCCTAAATATAACACCAGTTGCACAGACACTGAGATTGAAAATTAATAAATGGGACCTCCTGTAACTTAAAAGGCTTCTGTAAGGCAAAGGACACTGCCAATAAGACAAAATGGCAGCCTACTGCATGGGAAAAGATCTTCATCAACCTCACATTGGACAGAGGACTGATCTCCAAAATGTATAAAGAACTCAAGAAACTAGACATCAAACTATCAAATAATCCAATTAAAAAATGAAGAACAAATCTAAACAGAGAATTCTAAACACAGGAATCTCAAATGGCCAAAAGACATTTAAGAAATTGCTCAACCTCCTTAGTCATCAGGAAAAAAGCAAATCCAAACAACTCAGAGATACCATCTTACACCTGTCAGAATAGTTAAGATCAAAAACACTGATGACACCTTATGCTGGAGAGAATGTGGAGTAAGGGGAACACTCTTCCAGTGCAGGTGACAGTTCAACTTGTACAGCCTTTTAGGAAATCAGTGTAGTGGTTTCCCAGAAAATTGGGAATCAATCTACTCCAAGACCCAGGAATACCACTCTTGGGCATATACCCAAAGGATAAACAATCATACCATAAGAACATTTACTCAACTGTGTTTATAGCAGCACTATTCATCATAGCCATAACCTGAAAACAACCTAGATGCTCCTCAACCAACAAAATGGATAAAGAAAATGTACATTGAACAAATTCTACAGGAGTGGCTCTGAAGGAGCTACCTAGGACAGAGAAGGCCTGAGGAAACAAGCTCCACTGGGAGCAGAAGTCAAAGCAAATCTAGTCCCAGGAGCCAACCCAGTCCTGGGAAACTGGTAGACCAGAACCAAGCTAGCAACCTGACCCAGAGTCAGCAATCTCCACCGGAACTGGAGTGGGACTGAACCTAGGACAGAGAGTGAACAAGCTCCACTGGGAGCAGAAGCCAGGAGCAAATCTAGTCCCAGGAGCTAACCCAGTCCCGGGACACTGGCGGATCAGGATTGAGCCAACAAGATCCAGAGTCAGCAACCTCCACAGGAACAGGTACAGGGGAATAACCACTGAGATAATGAGCCAGAACCAGAGACCACTGAGGATCCGGTCTGGGACCTTCAAGGAGTAGACCTAAGCCAGGACACCGGTTGGTCTGGGCATGAGTCTAAGACCTCCCAGGAACAGGCCTGAGCCAGGACCTCTGTCAGTCTGGGCGTGAGTGAACCTGGGACCTCCGAGGGAATAGGCAGGAACCACAGACTTCAGCAGGGTCAGGTGTGAGTCTGGGTCCTCAAAGGGAGTAGGCCTGAGACAGGACCTCTGCCAGTCTAGGCATGAGTGACCCTGGGACCTCTGAGGGAATAGGCCAGAACCAGAGATCTCAGCAGGTCAGGCATGACTCTGGGTCCTAGGAGGGAGTAGGTCTGAGCCAGGACATCTGTGGGTCCAGGCATTGGCCTGGGACATCAAAGAGAATAGGCAGGAGCCTGGAACCTCTGTGGGTCCGAGCATGAGTCTGGGACCTCTGAGGGAGTAAGCAGGTACTTTGTGGGTCCAGGCACACGCTAGCCTGGAACCTGTGAGGCAGTAGACAGGAGCCAGAAACCTTTCCAGGTCCAACTCCAAGCCAGGAGGAGGGGTTCCAGACCAGGATTTACAGAAACAGGGCAAAGCAATCAACCTAGGCCAAAGTAGGCCTGAGACAGCAAACTCCAAGGGAGCAGAGCAAAGCACAGGAGTGCTGAGCTATCTCGAGGCACAGGAGTACCCAACGGGGTAACTAGAACTGTGACAATGACTCTACTACAAGGAACAACCGTCTTAGCTTTGGATTCCCTGGCACCTAGAAGATTATTCAACATAATCTCAGACAGCCCCAACCATACCTACTAGAGGAAAAGATGAGTAGAAAAGGTAAGATCACATGCAACACAACACCATTAAAATGTAAAGACCCTACAACAGCAAGACTTGAACCACCAAATATGAATGAAGTAGAAGAAAATGACCTAAAAAATAACTTCAAGAGACTGTTTAAAACTCTTAAAGAGGAAATGAGAAATTCCCTTAAGGAAAAGACAAACAAAAAATTGGAAGACATCAGCAAATCACTTAAAGAAAACCAAGAAAAAGAAATCAAACATATGAAAGAAACTATTCGGGACATGAAAACTGAAATAGAGACAATAAAGAAAATACAAGCTGAGGGGATTACAGAAACAGAAATCATGAGAAAATGATCAGGAACCACAAACATAAGCATGAACAGCAGAATACAAGAGAGGCAAGAGAGAATCTCAAGTGCTGAAGATACAATAGAGGAAATACACTCATCAGTTAAAGAAAACATTAAATCTAACAAGAGCTTAACCAAAATATCCAGGAAATATGGGACACCATGAAAAGGCCAAATCTAAGAATAATAGGTATAGAAGAAGAAGTTCAACTCAAAAGCACAGAAAATATATTTAACAACATCACAGAAGAAAACTTTTCCAACCTAAGAAAAGATATGCCTATGAAGATACAAGAAGCTTACAGAACACCAAATAGACTGCATAAAAAAAAGTCCTCTTGCCACATAATAATCAAAACAATAAA
>NC_022021.1:21514697-21525586 GCF_000317375.1 Microtus ochrogaster
AGCAAATCCCAAAGAAGGGGAAAACACACAAATTAACATCACTAAGGATGAAAACTAAATTAACAGGAGATAGCAATCACTGGTCACTAATATCCCTTAATGAAAATGGATTCAACTTACCTCTAAAAAGTCACAGATTGGATACAAAAACAAAATCCATTCTTCTTTTGCATAAAAAAACACATCTTAACCTCAAAGACAGACATCACCTCAGAGTAAAGGGTTGGGAAAAAATATACCAATCAAATGGACCTAAGAAACAAGCAGGTGTAGCTATCCTAATATCTAACAAAACAGACTTCAAGCTAAAATCAGTCAAAAGAGACAAAGGTCATTTCATATTAGTCACAGGAAAAGTCCATCAAGAGGAAATCTCAATTCTGAACATCTATGCCCCAAATACAAGGGCAACCTCATATGTAAAAGAAACACTTCTGAAGGCTTAAATCACACATTAAACCCCACACACTAATAGTGGGAGACTTCAACACTCCCCTCTCACCACTTGACAGGTCAGTGAGACAAAAAAATGAACAGAGAAATAAGAGAACTACCAGATGTTACGGACTCAAATGGACTTAACAGACATCTATAGGATATTTCATCCAAGCCGAAAAGAATATAACATGTAAGAATAGCCAAGATCAAAAACACTAATGACAACTTATGCTAGAGAGGTTGTGGGGGAAAAGAGAACACTTCTGTATTGCTGGGGGGAAAGCAAGCTGGTACAGCCCCTTTGGACGTCAGTGTGACGATTTCTCAGAAAATTAGGAAACAACCTTCCTCAAGACCCAGTAATACCACTTTGGGGTATTTATCCAAAGTATGCTCAATTGTGCCACAAGGACATGTGCTCAACTATGTTCATAGCAGCTTTGTTTGTCATAGCCAGAACCTGGAAACAACCTAAATGCCCCTCGATTGAAGAATGGATAAGGAAAACCTGGTACATTTACACAATGGAGAATCACACAACAGAAAAGGGGGGTCGCCTGGCTTGTTTTTCTAAAACAAAGTGAAAGGGAAACTTCTGTGGGGGCAGCCACTGGAGGGAGGACTTGCTGGTGAAACGGAACTAACATAAACATTTTAGTCAGTGCCTTTTGTTCAAACACAGCATTTTATTAAACTAATTTCTGTTTGTGGAAATGACGTATGCTGAAAATACTACTTTTTCTTCATGAGAATTAAACCTCCCTCTACTGAAAAACCACAATTAGCTGTCCTTCTTTGATACACAAGGTGCCACTAATAAAATTATATAGCTGCCTGAACTGGTAAAGAATTAGTATCAATCTTGGTTTTAGTATATATATCTAGAGTTTATATTTAAAACCAATCTTCCTATATTGTGTTTGTTTGAAATATTATACATTAATTTTCTCAATACCACAGACACTATTTTCTACACTTTCTCAACATACTAGTTGAAGTCTTAACTAGAGCAATAAGGTGAGAAAAAGAAAGTATTAAATAAAAGGAAAAGTAATAGGAAAGGAAGCCATTAAATTATCTGTATTTGCAGACAAACTGACTCTACAGCTAAAGTTACTAAAGACTCCAACATAACAAAACTCACAGTTCTAAGAAACACTTGCAGCAGAGTAGCAAAATGCAGTTCACATTCAACAAACTGGACCTTTCCAACAGTGAAAGCCATCCCACACACAAAAAATTGAGAAGAAAATCCCATTCACAACAGTTAAAGTAACAAAATGAAGCAAATAGGCTAATCAACTCCATAGTTAAATGTTTAGAGACTAACAAAGGAGAAGACACACAAGACAGCAGGCCCTTTCACGCTGTACTTGTTATTATGAAACTGGCTGTTAGCAAAAGTCATCTTCAAAGTCAGTGCATTCCCCATCAAGATTCTAATGACATTCTTCCCATATCTAAAAAGAAAATACTTTTTAGATTCAAATAAAAGCCAAGGAAAGCTCAAACCGCTACAAAAATCCTGGAGAGAAGGGACAACGAGGGAGGTATCTCATACCTGATCTCAAACTATATATACTACATACACAAGAGATCTCCATCCCTCAAAATGGAAGATACTAGGAAACAAAAAGAAAAAACAGGCAGCATTAGACCAGGATCCAGAAATAAATTCACAAAGTTTCAGCCACCTAATACCTGTCAAAGGTATAAAACATGAATTAGCAAAAACATTGCCTTTAATAAATAGTGTTTTAGTCAGAATCTGGATCTTTCACACAAACCAACATCAAGTTAAGGTGGTTCAAGGGCCTTAGTGTAAACCTGAAATTCTGAAACTACCAGAGGTGCAGGAGTGCAAGGGTGAAAAAAGATATTCCAAGCAAATGAACCTAAGAAGCAGGCTGGCCTAGTCATTGTAATATCTAACAAAATAAAAAGAGACAGGGAAAGATACTTCATGCTCATCAAAGGAAAAAGCCACCACAATAGCATTTCAATTCTTAACATCTATGGTCTAAACTCAAGGACACCCAAGTTTGTAAAAGAAACACCACTACAGCTTAAATCACATATTGACCCTCACACTCTGACAGTGGGAGGCTTCAATATTCCACTCTCACCAATGGACAGGTCATCCAGACAAAATCTAAACAAAGAAATACTGCAGCTAACAGATTTTATAAACCAAATAAACATTACAGTTATTCACAGAACATTTCATACAAACGCAAAAGAATATACCTTCTTATCTATACCTCATGGGACTTACTCCAAAATTGATCACATACTCAGACACAAAACAAGTCTTAACAGATACAAGAATATTGAAATAGCTCCTTTTATCCAATCTGACCACCACAGATTAAAGCTGAATATTAAAACAACAGAAAGCTTACAAACTCATGGAAACTGAACAACTCTCAAGTGAATGAAAAATGGATCATAAAGAAATAAAGAATTTAAAGACTTTCTAGAACTGAATGAAAATGAATACACAAATTTATGAGACACAGTGAAAGCAGTGCTAAGAGGAGATTCACAGCAGTAAGTACGTACATTAAATAAACTGGACATATCTCATACTTGCAGCTTCTCAGCACACCTGAAATCTCTAGAACAAAAAGAAGCAAGCAAACCCAAGAGGAATAGTAGACAGCAAGAAATAATCAAACTGAGGGCTGAAATCAATGAAATAGGTACAAAGATAACAATACAATCAATGAAACAAAAGTTTGTAGGATTAGGCTGCTTGTTCATCCCAGCCACCCAGAACCAAAATAACCACACAGAAACTATACTAATTAAAACACTGCTTGGCCCATTAGCTCTAGCTTCTTATTGGTTAACTCTTACATATTAATTTAACCCATTTCTATCATTCTGTATATGACCACATGGCTGTGGCTTACTGGGTAAAATTCCCAGCATCTGTCTCCAGCTCCATAGCATCTCTCTCACTCTGCCTCCTTTCTCCCAGCATGCCATTTAGTTTTCCCTGCCTACCTAAGCTCTGCCCTATCAACAGACCAAGGTAGTTTCTTTAGTCATTAACCAATAAAAACCAACACATAGGCAAAAGGACCTCCACACCAAAAATTGATTCTTGAAGAAAGTCAATAAACTAGACAAAACCTACCTAAGCTAAATAAAAAGCAGAGAGAATATGCAAATAAACAAAATCAGAAATAAAAAAAGGAACATAACAACAGACACTGAGGAAATCCAGAGAATCATAAGAACATACTTTAAAAACCTATATCCCACCAAATTGAAAAATCTACAAGAAATGGATAATTTTCTTGATAGGTACCACATACCAAAGTTAAATCACAATCAGACAAATAAGTTTAGGCCTATAACCCCTAGTGAAACAAAAGAGATCATTAAAAGTCTCACAACCACAAAAGATGCAGCCAGGGCCTGACAGTTTTAGTGTGGAATTCTCCCAGACTATCAAAGAGCTAATGCCAATACTCAGATTATTTCACAAAATCAAAACAGAAGGAACATTGTCCAATTATTTTATGAGGCAACAATCACCCTGATACACAAACCACATAAAGACCCAACAAAGAGTTTTACAGACCAATTACTCTCATGAAAATAGATGTAAAAATAATCAAAATACTTGCAAACTATATCCAAGAACACTTCAAAAAGATTATCCTCAATGATCAAGTAGGCTTGATCCCAGACATGCAGGAACAGTTTGATAAAAGAAAATCAGTAAATGTAATCCACTACATAAACAAACTGACTGAAAGAAAAAAAATTACATGATCATCTCATTAGAAGCAGAAAAGTCCTCTGACAAAATCCAATACCTCTTCATGATAAAAGTTCTGAAGAGATTAGGGATAAAAGGGACGTATCTAAACATAATAAAGGCAGTTTACAGCAAGCTGATAGCAAACATCCAATTAAATAGTGAGAAACTTAAAGCAATTCCACTAAAATCGGGAGCAAGACATCGTGAAGTCTTAGCTATAGCAATAAGACAACTGAAGGAGATTAAGAGAACATAAACTGGAAAGGAAGAAGTAGAAATATCATTATTTGCGAATGATAAGATACACATATGTGGCCCTAAAATTCCATCAAGGAACTCCTATGCTGATAAGCACTTTCAGCAAAGATACAAGATGAAAAAATAATAATGATAAATAGCCCTCCTCGCTAGTAATGACAAATGAACTGAGATGAAAGCAGAGAAACAACGTTTTTCACAATTGCCTCAAATAATATAAAACTCTTGAGTAATTCCAACCAAGCAAGTAAAAAACGTGTCTGATAAAAAACATCAACTCTTTGAAGAAACTGAAGAAGATATCAAAAGATGAAAAGTTCTATCAAGCTCATGAATCAGTAGAATTAACATAGTAAAAATGGCCATCCTACCAAAAACAATCTACAGATTCAACACAGTCCCAATCAAAATTCCAGCATAATAGTTTACAAACCTTGAAAGGTCAATTCTCAACTTCACATGGTGGAGAGAACTGCTAGAAGTCCCACTACTCCTGATATAAAGTTGTACTACAGGGCTATAGTAACAAAAATACCCAAGATATTGTCATAAAAACAGACATATTGATCAAGAGAATCAAATCAAAGATCCAGACATAAATCTACATAAATATAGATATCTGGTTTTTGACAAAAGTCAGAAAATACACATTGGAAATAAGATAGCATCTTCCATAAATGGTGCTAGTCAAACTTGATATCTTCATGTAGAAGAATGCAAACAGATCCATATTCATCACCCCACACAAAACTCAAGTTCAAGTGGGCGAAAGACTTCAACATAAACTCAGTTAAACTGAACCTGATAAAAGAGAAAGTGGCAAATAACCTTGAACTCATTAGTAAAGGAGATGGCTCTGAACAAAACACCACTATCACAGGCAATAAGATCAACAATTAATAAATGGGGCCTCATGAAACTAAAAGCTTCTGTAAGACAAATGACACCGTCAATGAGACAAAATGGCAGCCTACAGAATGGGAAGACATTTTTACCAACTCTTATAGAAGATTGGTACCCAAAATATATAAAGAACTCAAGAAGCTATATAGCAACAAACCAAATAATCCAGTTTTAAAATGGAGAACAGATATAAACAGAAAACTCTCAATAGAGAAATCTCAAATAACTGAGAAACGCTTTAAGGAAATGTTCAACATCCTTAAACATCAGGAAAATGCAAATCAAAACCACTCTGAAATTCAATGTTACACCTGTCAGAATGGCTAAACACAATAACACAAGTTAGAACTCATACTAGTGAGGATGTAAAACAAAGGAAACACTCCTCCACTGTACTGGGAGTGCAAACTTGTACAATCACTATGGAAATCAATATAGCAGTCCCTCAGAAACCTGAACATTGATCTACCTGAAGACCCAGTTGTACCAGTCCTGGGTATAGACCCAAAGGATGCTCCACCCTACTACAAGGATACTTACTCAGGGCTCTATCCATAGCAATGAGAAGATGGAAACAGTTTAGATGCCCTCAACAGAAGAATGCATAAAGGTGTATTTACACAGTCGAGTACTACTTAGCTGCTGAAAAAAAAAATGGCATGGGGATGAGAGAAATGGTAATTCAGAGCATTGGGTGTTCTTGCAGATGGCCTAGGTTCAATTTTCAGCACCAACAAGCAGTTTGCAACTGTCTGTAACTCCTGTTCCAGGGGATCCAATACCCTAATACAGGCATACATGCAGGCAAAACATCAATGTACATAAAATAAAAAATAAATATTTTTAAATGACATCATGAAATTTGAAGGTAAAGAGATACAATAAGAAAAAAATTCTGAGTGAGACAGACACAGAAAGATAAATACGGTATGTATTCACCTATAAGGGAATATTAGACATTAACATCAGACATTAAGTAAATGATAACCAAACTATATTGAGTAGATTCAAAGATGTTAGGTAAAGAGGACAGATCTTGAGCAGGGGGACACAGGGATCTCCCTGGGAAGGGCAAATGGATTTCATGGACAGTGTGGGGGTCAAGTAGGGACAAGAGCAGGGGGAACAGGTTTAGAGGACAGGGATTCGGTGGAGGGGGAGGATATGGGAAGTGATGGCTGGAATTAAGGGGAGATATTGAGGGGTGGTGTGGAAAGCTAGTGCAGTAAAAAGTTTCTGGAATCCATGAAGGTGATCCTAACGCGGACCCCTAGTAAGGGGAAGAAGACGTCTCAACTAGGGTTGTCTTGTCGCCAGGCAAGGACTCCAGGGCATGCTAAGATAAAATGTTGCTCTCTAGAAACTGACATGAGGGATGCCATTGCCAATACCTCACTGAACGTGGGGAATTTGAGCTGGTGCCTACACAGAGCCCTCGTCCCTTTATTCTAGTCTGTTTGGTGCAGGAAGGTACTCTGTAGGTTACAGACAAAGAAACATGATACCAACCCAGTCACAAAACTTTTGACCTACAAACTGTCCTGCTTACAAAATATACTTGGGCAATAGTGGTACAGAACTTGTGGGAACAGCCAACCAGTATCTGATTTGACCTCAGGCCAAGTATATAAAATGGAACCCATACCTGACATTGCTTAGGTAACCAAGAACCAGAAACTAGACTGTCCAGAGATCTAGGGGAAAGCCAAATACTGGTCAAAAAAGTTTTTAATGACTCCTAATAATATTCTGCTATACTCCTAGATCACTGCTTTATCATCGAAGATGTTTCCTCTGGCAGCAGGTAGGAACAGATGCAGAGACCCACATCCAGGCATTTCCCAGAGAACATGACTAAATGAGATGTCTCCATCAAATCTCTCCCCTCAGACCTCAGGGAATCCCACAGAAGAGGAAGAAGAAAGAGTGGAAAAGCCACGGGGTGGAGGACACCAGGAGAACAAGGCCCTCTGAATCAACCAAGCAAGGTGCATATGGGCTCAGAGACAGAAACAGGAGACACAGGCCTACAAAGGTCTATACCAGGTCATCTGTTTATATATCTGTTAGTTTAGTATTTTTATGGGACGCCTGAGTGTGACAAAAAGTGGGTCTTTGACTCTTGCACCTGATCTCAGGACTCTTCCTCCAGTTGGCTTGTCGTGTCCAACTTCAATATGCTATTTTTTGCTTAATCTTATTATATTTTATATTGCCATGTTTGATTATCACCTCCTAGAAATCTGTCCTTTTCCAAAGAGAGACAGAATAGAAGTAGATCTGAAGGGGAGGAAAGAGTGAAGAGGAACTGGGAGGAGTAGAGGGAAGGGAAACCATAATCAAGATATATTATATGAGAAAAGACTCTTTTCTTTTATAAAAGAAAAAATATGAAAAAAGAAAAAAAGAAATTTGATACTTAACAGTATTATGAGGTAGGACATGATTAGGCATACACACCTGCATACTGGCATGCACCCACACATGGAAACAGCATCTGCACCACAGATATATCTACAGCACAACTTCTAGGACTCTGACTTAACAGGAGCCCATCAGACAGACATTTTATTTCAATAAATTGCTTGTATGTAGCTTCTATGTAAAGCAACTCTGTTGTTTTTCACTCAATACAGTGGCTGCACCCTAAGCAACTGCTCTCCTAACTGGCACCGGCAACTCTGCAGCTAACAGCAGTGGTTAGGCACCAGCCCTATCACAGCCTCTAAAGGAAACTTATCTAAATCTCTATCCTTCTACAGCTCAGGAATCAAAGGTTGAGGTAATATCCTCCTAGTTCAGAGAGGCTGAATAGCAAACAGGTAACCTCTCCTTGGGTCTTCCGAAAAATGGGGCCATCCTTCTGCTCAGTACCCACTTAAGAACCCTACTACACTTCGCTCCTCCCTACCATTTCCTGTCAGCTAGTTGTTGACTCAGCCTCCTGACCCCAGGTTAATTTTATTTAATCAAGCAAATGTAACATCTTTGCATCATTAACAAATGCAACAGAAACACAATTAAAGTAATATTCCACAGCAAAACTTAACAGAACTTACAAGATATTTGATACTTAAAGGAGAAATATAACTTAACGAAACGACTCTGAACCACCACCACCACCCCTGCAAAATACTAAGAGGAAGCAGATTAAGAAACTACTCACCAAAAGTGCCTAGTCTCTTACACACACATTCACACGTGCACGCACACACGCACACACACACACACACACACACACACACACACACGGTTAAAACTAAAAACCATAAAAATTGTTCACAATGTTTGGAATGAATTATTAGTGAGCTACACTACAGTCAGCCATACCTTTAGAGAAAAAACACATTTACACTGCAGTACACTGTGGTATATAAATTCTGATGGTAAGTTAGCTGTACTAAATATATTGTAAATTTCTGGGAACAACAAATTTCTGCTGTTTTGTAAGCTAGTCACAGTGTTTTTCAAGTCATATCCCAACCCTACATTGAAGAGCCCTCCTATGTGTCCATCATTTTCAGAACTGCTGTAAACCAGAGACCTTTGTGCCCCATTCTCCATCTGAAACAGCATGTCTGCAGGAGCATCTTAGTCTTTCCTTCATTTGTGGAGTCTTAGAAACAGGATGTTACTGACTGTGGCAGATTCTTCTTCCCAGGACCAGTTGCCTATGATCGCCCCTTTCACTTACAATCCCACCAACCCGTTTACACCTCCAGCTACTTCCCTATCAAGCTGAAGTTTTTCTGGCCCTAAACATCTCAGATGAAATCAGTTACAGTCCTACAGTCCAAAGCATACCACAATTATTCAAAATGAACAGTTTAGCCTGTTCTTTCTTGCCTTGCCAGAGGCTATCCCAAATAAAGATGTGGTTTTCAACACCTCTCTCCTGCATCTGGCTGGAGACCAAAACCTGGTGTTTCTCTTGAGGAACCATGCCTCTCATTTCTTGGAGGAATTGTGGGCAACACTTCTTATAATGTGTTGGCTCTTACTTGTTGCTACTTAATAACCTTCACAAATTAAGACCCAAACACATGGGCTGGCAAGAATGCCGAGTAGGTAAAATGTTCGCCACCAAGCCTATGGCCTGAGTTCAGTTCTTGGCATTGACACGGTGAAAGGAAAAAAAGATTCCCACAAGTTTCCCCTAACCTCCCTCCACTAGTATCCAGAGTATGGAAAGTGCACACAAACATGCAAACACACACATGCACATACATATGCACAAAAATAAATAAAATGTGACTTAAAAACTGTTTGAAGACATAAGAAAAAACAAACTGTTATTCTACCCATCCCCTCCATTGTATGTTAGTTGTCAGAAGTACAGGAAAGCTAGTGAAAAAGACATAATCAAAAAGTTGTACTTAAGGAACTAATCCCAACTGGCCTCATTCACACCTGGACTTGACATTTCATAATGAGACTCTGGATTTTGAAGTGCTATAATAATTAGATGAGACAAATGGAGGACCCAAGAAGTGGTGGATGTTCTATGTATACGGGAAGGACATGAACCATCATGGGCTGTGGTATCATCCCAAATGTCCCCTGATGAGACCTAACCCATAAGAGTCATAACTCCCAACACCACATAAGAGCTGGCTTGCATAACCAACAGCAGACAGAGTAATGCTATAATAGCTTTGAATTATGTTACAAAAAATCTTGCTGTTCATTTGGGGCATTCCCTCCTATATCCACCCATTGCTCCTTCTCTCCTCTCTCCCACTTCCCCTCTTCTCTTTCTCAGTTGACTGGGTTTGGGAAAGTCATATTATGACCAGCCCTATCAAGAACTCCAGCCAACAGCCACGTGAGTGAGCTCCAAGTAGATCCTACAGACCCAAATTAGAGAAAAAAGCAGCCCTGGCTGATATCTTAATTTCATCAGTGACTCTAATTCAGAGCATTCCAGCCAAAAGTTCCTAAGTCTCTGACACCGAGAGGCTGTGTGAGATGACACAGGCTTCTGCTTCAAGCTGCTAAATTTGGGGATAATTTATTACACAGCAATAGGCAACATATATTTAAATCCTTAATGAACTAGTGAATGTCACTTAGGCTTCCAGATTCATTAGTTCTCATCAGCACTGAATTGCCTAGTGATTTTCCAATTCAACAGTAATTTATGTTCCATGCAATGAAGAAGCCTCCTTTAGATCTGCTAAAACAGGAATGGTATCTTTAACATCCTTTGGATTTCAAAACAAACAATAAAAAATTAGTATATAATTTGGCATTTTTCAGTAATGAGTTGACCTAGCTGAAAATCTTTATTCATTTTAAGAAAAGAGAAACAGAATGAAAATGGGAGTAAAAAACCTTATATTTTTAATTAAAATACAAACACATATGCTTGTTTTGATAAAAATAATATCTCGCATATCACCATAGAACCTTCATCTGGTGATGGATGGAGATAGAGACAGAGACCCACACTGGAGCACTGAACTGAGCTCCCAAGGTCCCAATGAGGAGCGGAAGGAGGGAGAAGATGAGCAAG
>NC_022021.1:21525998-21528017 GCF_000317375.1 Microtus ochrogaster
AAAAAAGAATAATTATGCAAGCTTCTTTTAAGAAAAATATTCGGAATAAATAAGTTGTTTTAAACAGTTTATTTTCGATGATAAACAAAACTATCCAGTGTCTTAGCAGTTCTTGTAGTATTCCTGATGTATATAAAATTTCCACTACAATCACCATCATTCATCTCAAAGGATGAATTCCTGGTTCTAAATAAACTCTAATCAAAACCACCTGTCAAACACATCATACAAACTGACTTAATATACTGACCATCTATAAAAAAGCATTCAATAACTCTGTAAGAGTGGGAAATAGATTTTTTTGTAAATGCTCTGATGCCAGAGTGAAAAGATCCACACAGGCACCAGTAAAATCAATTTTGCTGGTCCTAGAACAAAACCTACAGTTCAGACCAGAATTCAATTTATAAAAAAGACCAATACCGTTACAGAAGAAAAACGGGAGAGATTAGCAACCAGGGGATACATGAATCTGGTAGAGACAGCAAGCTTTCACAGATCAGAGCAGTCTACACCTGGTGTCAAACTCCAAACCCTGAAAGTATCTAGAAAGAAACAAGAAAAGGTGTGGCATAACCACAGAAACAGAAAGCAAGCAGTAGTCATGCTGAACTGTGTATGGTAAAATGTCGAATGCTATAAGCATAGCAGACTGAGCAGTAAAAGCAGGTAGTAAGAGCCTGTGTCCATGGAATTCCACAGTCTCAACGGCAGGAGTGCAACCAAAGGAAGACAGGGAGATACAGCCTGTCCCAAAACTACCACACAGAATGAAAGCCTCATGTGGTAGGGACTTCTTATTTTCAGATCAAAATCATGGATTTTTTTTTACTTAAATTAAATAGAAACATATCCTAAGGTTACTCAACTTTTAAATAGTCTTATACAGGCTATTGTTCGTTGAGATACCAGCGACGAATACCAGGGCCTCACACATATTAAGGAAACGGTCTTCCACCAAGCTATATCCCTTCCCTTATTTTGAGACAGAGTCTCGCAAAATTGCTAAGCCCCTTGCCTCATCCTGCTGGGTAGTTGAGCCCACGGGTACATGCCACCACACCTGGCTCTGTGCAGTGTCATAGAGAATAATGTTCTAGTATTCTCTTATATAGCTGAGCAACATATAAGATAAAAATAAACACATCTGTGATAAAAAAAAATAGAACTCTAAAGATCCAACAGTTAATAATTTTGCCCAAGGTAAAATAAGGTCAGAGTATTCTCTAAAAGTGATCTGCAAAAACTGAATCACAGCTGCTTTACTGGTACAAGTAATCAATACTTCCTCAAACTAGTTTTCATAAACAAACAAATTTTTAAAAGGCAGTATTATTTCCTGGTCTTGGGTCTTCCTCATCTATATACTTATACATGTCCTCCAAATCCTTTACGTACAGCTCATGCTGCATCTTCCTGCACCATGTGAGCATTCAGACATTCCTGACACATCACCATAGGATGAAGACTCCTGATGTGAGCCTAAGAATGCTACCTATCTCCCACATGGTTTATAACAACACCGTTGTGTACTGGCTGTAACTGTGGTTCTAAGGAGCTACGAAAAAGGTTTACAAGGTCTCAGTTCACAATCCAAGTCTAATTACCACCCCATAACCTCTGAACAAACCAAGACTGAGTTTATGATGACTCAACACCATGCTTAAACCAAATATAAACCCTGTTATAAAGAAATGCACATACAATAAATGCTGTTGCCCTGGTAATATGTCCTGACAGTAATATTTTCTCCGAAACAAAAATTACTGCATACATTGCAAACTAAAGTGCTTGGGGGGCGGGCAGAGATGTAGAGAAAGCAATACAGCGCTGCTCTCTCTAACTTGTTTATAACGTACCCAGACAGCAATGCAGCGCTGCTCTCTCTAACTTGTTTATAACTTACCCACACAGCAATGCAGCGCTGCTCTAATTTGTTTATAACTTACCCGCACAGCAATGCAGAGCTGCTCTAACTTGTTTATAACTTACCCAGACAGCAATGCAGCGCTGCTCTCT